>NC_134855.1:76194304-76500971 GCF_049852395.1 Peromyscus maniculatus bairdii
CCACTTCTAAAGTGCAGGGAGAGATGCAGACATACAGACTCCTAATGTAGCAAAACAGCAGTGGGAAAAAAGACAAAGCAACGGATGGTCACAGACATGCAATAGACTCACCTTCATGGATATTTCACCCTCACAGTTGTACAAGCTGTAAACTACCTCTTCTGGACTCTGTTTAAATATTTTTAATTTCATCTTTCTGATTGAGAATTTTACACTTATGAAAAATGTCAATTACATACTTCACCAACAACTCCACCCACATTCCCATTCAACATATTACTCACCCTACGTTATATCTTCTAATCTTTTTATAATGTCTCATCTGTGTTGCCCATGTGTGAAATCATAATTGTAATGTTTTTCAGTTAGAGATTTTTAGCTTTGGTGTATGTATCTTTTGTAAAACAATTATTTTAATATAATTTTGAAATAATGTCTGTAGATAATTTGATGTTTTTCAGGTGAACAGAATTATGCTGTTTTCTTTTCATTATAGATATATAAAATATTGTATTTATTTGTTACATTTAAAAGTATTTATTTATTAGGGATTATGTTATAATTATATCCTTCTCCCTTCCTTTTCACCCTCTGAACCCTCCCAGTGTCCCAGTGTATCGTTCTCTTTCAATTACATCCCCTCTTTTATTTTAATCATTGTTACACACAAACACACATGCACACACACACAAACACACTTTCCTAAACCTCTTTCTGTATAATGTTACACACGCACACACACACCTGTTCTCTTCTCTGGAAAATACTATATATTTTATTCATTCTCATCATTCTTTAGGTGCCTACAGTTCTTTCTCTAGAGTTGAGGCCTTATGAGCTGTTATCAGTACACATGAGCATGTCTATTGGCATCCTCTTTGTTCAGCTTATGTTTAGGAAAACATGTTGATGACATGTCAGGGGTGTAGTTTCTGACATTTGTAGGAGACACATTCTCACAGAAAACTCCCTGTCCCATTGGTTCTTCCAATTTTCTCTTCCTCTTGTACAAAAGGACCTTTAGGTGGTGAATTTATATAGATATATCAGGTGGGAGTAGGCTCCACAACTCTGCATTTTGATAGGTTCAAAATATGTATTATTTCTTTTTAGTTTTAACAGTTGACATGTACACTTCAGTGCCACTAAGTACATCGATCTATGTTATTGACTTCCAAGACATATTAGTTGTTATTAGAGTGTATTAATAGTGTTCAGTGAAATGCTACATATAATCCATGGATATATAATGCATTGGCATGTGAGGTTTATTTCTTAAGCGTGCTTGGAGATTTTATTTAAAAAAAAGTATTATGATGTTGCCTAGTTCAGTTCCATGCAGGTTCCCACTGAATGTGGGTGACAGGTATGTGGCTTGATCTGCTTGTGGGGCCCCTTGCAGTGGGACCAGGATTTATCTCAGATGCATGAACTGGCTTTTTTGAGCTGATTCTTTATGGTGGGATATCTTGTTGAGACTTAATACAGGGAGGAGGAGCTAGGCCAGACTTTGTTGACTACACAAAAAAGGCCTTATCCTCTCTGAGGAGTGGATGAGGGTGGGATGGAGAGAGTGGGGGTGGGGGAACAGGTATGAAAAATGTAAAAAATAATTAAATAAAATAGTGCTGTAATATGGACTTTAAACATAGGGGTTAGTTGAATCTTGTGCTTAAGGAAAGAAAATGAATTACATACATATGGATTTGAGCACTGAAGGGAAAGTCACCTAACGTGTAAATTTTAGCAATTAAACTTTCAGAATATTAACTTATTATTCATAGATACACATTAGCTTCTTTTCCTCACGATTCTTAGACACACCATTTTCAAATTATTTTCATGTTAGAACAAACAATGATCTGAGTCTTACCGTGATGTCATCATATCCATGCACCTTTGTGCTTAATCACCGGCGGCTCTTGCTCTTTGCTCTCCAATATGATCCTGTCACATCAACTGCTTCTCCCTCTCCATCTTTCTGCTTTTAAATAAGATGCAATTCATTATCACAGGCTTATTCTTTTTTTTTTAATTTTTGACCTAGAGTTTTTCATATAATATACTTTGATATTTTATCCCCTTCCCCAACTCTCCCCACTTCTCTTCCCACTCAACTTCATGATCTCTCTCTCAAAAAGAAAATGAAAAAAAAATGGAAATCAAATCAGACAAACTAAAAAAGCAAAGAAAATCAAATAAGAAAAATTAACAAAACAAAATGTATACAAAAACAAAAGAAAGTAAATAAACACACAAACAAACAAGAAATAGCCTCGTTTTGTGTTGGCCAACTACTCTTGGACTATTCTTAGGCATGGGGTCTACCCTGGCATTTAGCTGAGAGATAAGACTCCATTGGAGAAAACTGATTTTCCCTTTCCCAATATCTATCAATATCAAATAGCTTCTTGGTTAGGTATGGGGCATTGTGTCCAAACTTCATTTTCATTGTCTGGATTTTTGTCTTCTTTAAAACTGTACACTTATGCTTATTAATTATTGTGTTATTTATTTTGTGTATAATGGGGAATGAGATGGCTCATGAGGATAGTAACTTACTGCTAAGCCCAATGACCAATTTTGACTCATGGAATCAGTTCTTGAAAAACACACGAACATATAAAAAATGTGGTTAAAATATTTTATTTCAGTTACATTATTTGTTTTCTGTGCCTGATTTTGTAATACATTCTTCTCTTTGATGTGCATCACAATTTCTCCACATGTTTTGTAAGGTTTTTGTATTTTGAGTAGTAGAAGTACTGCATTGCTAAAGGTTGGGTCCTGAAAGTTTTGAAAAATGTTTCAGATCACATAAAAGTTAATTTTGGCATTTTTTGTACTTTTTCATGTTTGTTTTTGAGTTTCACAAAGTATATCCTGAAGAATTCTCATTCCATCTAACAGCAACCCTGCAACTAAATACTAAAATCCAATATTCCCTGCCCTTGAAGTATGCCTATAGCATTTAGCCTTATTTATATTCTGTTGCTTTCTGATATCCACTGCTCCAACCAGGTACAATCTCCTGTATCTGTTTTCACCACATTCAAAATTGTGTTTTCTTAAACCTATACAATATTGGAGTGCTCATTGATGTTAGGCTATAGAAGGCACAAATGACTGCAAAGTTTAATTAATTTCAGCCATTCCTTCAATCTTTTCCATCTGTATTATAGTGTTTTATTTCTCTCTCTCTCTCTCTCTCTCTCTCTCTCTCTCTCTCTCTCTCTCTCTCTCTCTCTGATTGTGTGTATGTTCAGACTCACAAATGTTAAAATTCTACCATACTTTTTTAGTTTACTGACAACTTGGTCAATGTTCTTTTTTGTGAAGAGACACAATTGCCATAGCAACTCTTACAAAGGGAAGTATTTAACTGGGGCAGTCTTAAAGTTAAGAGGTTTAATCCATTGTCCTCTGTAGCAGGAATCTTCAAAGTTCTTATTAATAGTCAAACCTGAGGCCAGTTATTGGGGTCAATGCTGGTAGATCAGAGAGACAGAATAAGCCACAGCTATCTCACCTTGCCAATTCCTCAGCTGATCTTGTTTCCTCAGACTGGAGGCCTCTGAGTCCTCATCCAGAATGAATCTCAGCTGAACTGTGTTGCTCCAAAGCCTGAATGCTTAACCAGCCCAAATCTTCTAGTTTCTGATCCTCACGCCTTATATATCTTTTTGCTTTCTACCACCACTCCCTGGGATTAAAGGCTGGCTTTCTGGGATTAAAGGCATGTTACCATGCTTGTCTATTTCCAATGTGGCCTTGAACTCACAGAGATCCAGAGGGATTTCTATCTCTGGAATGCTAGGATTAAAGGTGTGAGTGCCACCATTTTCTAGCCTTTGTATCTAGTGGCTGTCTGTTCTCTGACCCCAGATAAATTTATTAGAGTACACAATATTTTGGGGAACACAATACCACCACAGTCCTCACAGCAGAAAGAACGACATCATGCAAGCAAACATGATGCTGAAGAAGGAACCTAAAGGTCTACATCTGGTTCAGCAGGCAGCAGGGAAAGAGAGACATTGGGCCTGGCTTGAGCATTTGGAACCCCAAAGCCCACCCTGAGTGACTCACTTCCTCCACCAAGGCCACACCTACCCAACAAAAACATAGTGCCACTAATAATGTCACTCCCTAATGACCAAACTGTTGTGGATATCACTCTGTATGCTGTGAATGTATTGCTCTGATTTGTTGATAAATAAAATGCTGATTGGCTGGCAGCCAGGCAGGAAGTATAGGTGGGGTAAACAGACAAAAAAAAAATTAGTGGGAATAGGAAGGCTGAGTCAGGAGAGGAGACAGCAGCCTGCCATCCAGGGAGCAGTATGTAATGGCACACAGGTAAAGCCAAAGAACACATTGTGACATATAGATTAATGAAAATGGGTTGTTTAAGAACCCCATTCAATAGTTAGCCTGAATTGAGTAGTTTTAATTAATATAAGCCTGTGTGTTTACTTGGGTCTGAGTGGCTGTGGGACCTGGGGGCTACCAGGCAGGAACACAGAAAAACTTTCAGCTACAAATGGTGCCCAAAAGCTCGAGTTTTCACCAGAAACCTGAGAATATTTAATAAGCAATTCTAAACAGAGACAAAAACAGGTTCCTGCTTCATGTCTCATGTGGGCGGCAAGACACTGCAGTATGCAGGCTTGGGCTACTCTATGGCCGTTCATGATGTGAAGGCTTGACCTATACCATATTACACAGAGGTGTCTCCAAGCTGTGCACTATGCTGCATTGTGGATATAGTTTTTACTAGTAAAAATAATAATAATAATAATAAAATAAATAAATAAAGGTTCTGGGCTACACAACCACCTACTGCCTCCCAGAGTCCAGCTGTGAGCATGGTTCCTCCAAAGTTGGTAGTAAACATAGCTCTGCCATGTTGAAAAGCTGAATTGGACTGAGCCAGCAGCCAAGGCTTCTGCTTCAGTACTAGCCACTACAGTTTAAAGCAATAGTTACACAATAAGACAGGTTCAGATGGAACAAGACTTTAAAAGGTTTACAGTGTATACAAAAATGTACATTGGCTTGGAAGAGAGAAAAAAAAGGAATATAGACAGTTATATAAAAATAGTTTTAAAAAATAAATTCTTTAAAAAGACAGTAAAGGTAATATAAAAAATAAGCCACATAAAGATGGATATTACACATAGAATCTGGATTGTGTAGTCTTTGATATTTTTAACTGCAGAAAGACATTTGATTGTAAAGACTGCTCAGTTAAATCAATATGTATATTTTAAAGGTATCTTGACTTCAAAATTTGGATCTAAGGATATGTTGCTTTGGAAAGGAGGCTCTGCTTTTGTTTCCACAGGAAGCAAAAGGCTATGGATTTGTTCCAGGTTAAGATGGACCAGGTTTGACCAGCCAAGGTCCCCTAAAAGGTCTCCAATGGCACCATGGTCCAAATGATTCAACATCCAGAATGGCTTAAAGGCAACTGGCTCAGACAATGCAGCCTCACAGACTAGTTGTCAGGACTTGACCATAATTCTTAATTTTTTTCAGGATCCCCATAAGAATACAGCACCCTTTATCAGCAGGAAGTAACATAAAAAACTATGCCCATATTCCCAAAACATGGATTATGGGTGTTTGTCTTTGCTTAGGATGTTGGTTACAAATTGTTATTGATCATGGTCAATATCTTTCTAAAAGAAGAAAGGGGGTTATGATATGGAAATATAGGATACAGGTATTATAGGATAAGAGGATGCATTGTTGAAACTACTTTTAAAGAACAACTTGTTTAAATGTTTTACATTGGTATAGATTTTAGTTTATTGATATATATTTAAAGTTAATTTTGTTATACTGTATATATATTTCTATTCTTATTTAAGGTATTCTGTTTATATAACTCATTTAAATTATAATGTATCATTAAGAAATACAGATTAGTACTTAATCATCTATAACAGTCAAACTTTTGGTCATGTTAGTTTAGTTTTCTAGGTATACATAGATATATTTCAGATAGATAGGTAATCTTCAAACACTTCAAAGACCCACCAAATCTGGCATTTAAAATGTTTTAAAAACTTAGACTTTCTGGACAATGAGACACTCCTGCTCCTGGCAGCACTAATTTACTCCAGAGAGAAAGATGGGCATCAAAGGCACTCCATATGGAGTTTATCTTCTTTTGGCAAAAATAGCCTTTTGGGCAAGAAACTGTTCTTGCCTGGACTGCTTGACAGTGTTGTGTAAAGTGGACATGTAGGACCCATAGGAAGGTGACCACTGAACTATTCAAGGCAAGATGGTCTTTCAAGTTCCTACTTTGCAGAAGAAACTGCCAGACATTCTACAGGACACAGAAAGAAGCGACTGAGAGACTCTAGGCCTGTGGGTTAAGGATAGATGCCCCAACATTGCAGAAGAACTTTAGGTGACTGTCTAGGTAGGCAGCTATCTGTGTCATTCTAGATTTTTGGAAGTTGATTACAATGTTCTTCCTGTTTTCTTAGGTAATATTGTATTCTTCTGGGGTCTTTGATCTGGTTGAAGATTAGATAGTTATAATATTCCTTGTTTATGACAAAATATAAATTGGATATGAGACTTTAGACTCATAAATATAGGATAAATGGAATATTTTCTTTGAATTTACCAAATATAAATAGACTGGATATTGTAATTGTAATTCTTGCTTGATAACTGTTTTGTTATATGTAATTTTGCTATGTTGAGTTGAAACCTTCCTTTCTGAAAAATAAAAAAAAAGAAAGGGTGAAGTGCTGTAGATATTGCTCTGTATGCTGTGAAAGTGTTGCTCTGATTGATTGATAAATAAAATGCTGATTGTCTCTGGAACATGTGATGACATATAGATTCATGAAAATGGGATGAGTTTAAGTGTAAGAGCTAGTCAATAGTTAGCCTGAGTTAATGGCCAAGCAGTTTTAATTAACATAAGCCTATGTGTTTACTTTGGTCTGAGCACCTGTGGGACCATAAGGCCACTGGGCGGGAACACAGAAAAACTTTCAGTTACACCAAACATTCAAATATTTCAACCTATGGGAGCCATTACTATTCAAACCACCACACCAATGCTTTACAATAAATTGTTTGACCTTTCCAAATGTGGACTGAAAATCTTTCAAGGAAAAATCCAGAAAGATCATCAGGATCAGAATGGGAGGTTGATCATCTGTTTCCTTTTATTCTGATATTACAACTTAGCATTTTCTGTTACTTAATATCCAAAAGCATCTGTACATTTTATATAGTGTATAGTTATTTAATATTGATTATTTAATGAAAGATCATGTAATAGTTTTAAAAGAAATATTTTTTTATATAGAATGGATCCTTCCTTGAAAAATCACTCTTCTGTTTCCTATAACATCAAAATCTTTTTAATTAAGAAATTTTTTAATTCATTTTGCATACAAACCACAGACCCCCCTCTCTTCCCTCTTCGCACTTCCCAGCCTTCCCTCACAAACCATCCCTCTGATATGAAAACTAAGGCCTCCCATGGGGAATCCTGATCCTACTGCAGATCTAGCTACACAACTGTCTCATTTATGCAGAGGGCCTATTCCATTCCCATGGAGGCTCCACAGCTGTTATTTTAAAGTTCATGAGTTACCACTTGGTTTGATTGTCTCTGTAGGTATCCCCATCATGATCTTTATGCCCCTTGCTCATAGAATCCCCTTTCTCTCTCCTCAACTGGAATTCTGGAGCTCAGCCTTCTGCTTGGCTGTGGATTTCTGCATCTGCTTCCATCAGTTACTGGATAAAGGCTTTATGAGGACAGAGTATTCACTGATCTGAATTGATTACTGAGATAAGCCTGTTCAAGTACCCTCTCCACTATTGCGAGTAGTCTAAGGAATTGCTCAACATCCTTAGTCATCAGAGAAACACAAATCAAAATGATTCTGAGATACAATCTTATACCTATCAGAATGGCTAAGATAAAATTCACTGTTAACAGCTTATGTTGTAAAGGATGTGGAGCAAAGGGAACACTCCTCCACTGTTGGTGGGAGTGCAGACTTATACAGACACTTTGGAAATCAGTATGGCAGTTTCTCAGAAAATTGGGAATCAATCTATCTCAAGACCCAGCTATACCACTCTTGGGTGTGTACTCAAGGAATGCTCAATTATACCTCTTACTCAACTATTTTGATAGCAGCATTATTTGTAATAGCCAGAATCTGGAAACAACATAGATGCCCCTCAGCCAAAGGATGGATAAAGAAATTGTGGTACATATATACAATGGAGTACTATTCAGCAGTAAAAAAAAAATTAACATTATGAAATTTGCAGGCAAATAGATGGAACTAGAAAATATCATCCTGAGTGAGGTAACCCAAACTCAGAAGGACAAACACGGTATGTACTCACTCATAAGTGGATACGATATATAAAGCAAAGGATAACCAGACTACAACCCAGAGCTCCAGAGAAATTAATTAACAAGGAAGATCCAAAGAGGGATGCATGGATCACCCTGGGAAAGGGAAATAGATGAGATCTCCATGAGTGAACCAGGGGGTGAGGGGTGGGCAATGTAGGGTAGGGGGTAGGGGATGAGAACATGAAGGAATGGGATGGTCTAGCTGAAACAGGGATGGAGTGGGAAAGCAAAGAGAGAGATACCATGATGAAGGGAGAGCTCATGGGGATAGAGTGCTAAGGAAGTTGCCAGGAATCCCAAGGATGACTCCAGCTTGGACTACTAGAAATAGTGGAGAGGGTGCCTGAACTGAACTGGCTTGGCCCAGTGATCAGACCAGTGAATACCCTAACTGTCATCACAGAGCTTTTCTCCAATGACTGATGGAGGAAGATGTGAGATCCACAGCCAAACACCAAGCAGAGCTCCAGGAGTCCAGAGAGAGAGAGAGAGAGAGAGAGAGAGAGAGAGAGAGAGAGAGAGAGAGAGAGAGAGGAGGGATTCTATAAATAAGTACATCAGGATCATGATAGGGAAACCTGCAGAGATGACCAAACCAAACTAGTGGGAACTTATGAAAGTTGGGTCAATGGCTGTGGATCCTGGATTAGCCTGGACTAGGCCCTCTGCATGATGAGACAAGCTTTATCTGCTCGAGGGCACCCCTGGCGGTAGAATCAGAATCCATCCCTGGTGCATGAGGGGGCTTTTTGTAGTCTACTACCTATGATGGGTCACCTCATGTAGCCTTGAGGCAAGGAGAAGGGCTTGGACTTGCCTTTACTGAATGTGCCTCCCCATGGGAGGCTTTGACTTCTTGTGGGGGGAGTGAGGTATGGATTTGGGGGTATTCGGGGGGGCAGGAGGAGGAAAGATGGGTATCTTTAATTGTGTAAAATGAATGCACAAATTTTCTTAGTAAAATTATTTAAAAAAGAAATTAATGTGAAATATATTGACAGCTCTGATGCTATTATCTGTTTTCAAGATGTCATGAGTGATACCAAATATACTCTTAATCACAAATTTTATTTTTGAAAGCAAACATGTATGGTGTGTGTGTGTGTGTGTGTGTGTGTGTGTGTGTGTGTGTGTGGTATTTATCTAATCATATTTGGTATGGACAATTTTATCTGCCTTCCATTAACCATAACTTCATAAATTATATCAATGGTAATCATTTGAAGTTTTGAATTAAAAAGTTACTCATTTAAGAATAGATGAAACCACTTCCAATTCATATTACAGTGTTGTAATTTATTGGAAATAATATCAAAAATGATGTTTTTCTCATTCAATAGCAGGAGAATTAACAAGTTGATCTAGTAGTATGTTCTCTTTTAGACATAAATATTACTTTAAGTGTATGGATATTTTAATGAGTACATTGACAAAAGAAGCCTATATACACAGTGTTCCTGATCCTGTTAACAGCTTTATACTCTAGAGTACATTGAACTTGAAGACTACTTCGAAGGAGAAATACAGGAAGGAATTTGGTACAAGACCAGTCATCCCTTGGTATTGTGCTATGAATGTAGATGTCCTGAAATTTTGGGTAAACAAAAAAATAGAGTGCTCTTCAAAATCAATAATTGCTACCTCAGAAATCTGACTCAGTTTTGACACTGACCAATTTAATGTATTTTCCACTGCTCAATATTGTGGAAATTGTTGAGATTTCAAATAATTTGCATTAGTAATACAAATGTGATTTTGCTATAAAGTGACATTTTTACCCTTTAGTGGAAGAACAAACATGTTATCAGACAGAAGTTTTTAGGCACAGAGATATTATCAGAAAGAATTCCTGGAACACTAATGAGTGTCTATAGAGAGAAGTATTTTAGCCACAGTGTATTTATTGCAACAAACCTCAAGACCTTTTCCATTAGGTGTTTTAAAGTGATATGCTAAAATGTTTTCTGTGACGTTTGGTTTATCCCCATCTTGAGCAATAATCTAATCAACACAGGAAAATCATGGCTGTAGATAACAACACCTGCTGACCAGCTTAGACTGTCTGCAACTAATGAGAGTTATTTGGAATCTGCCTGACATCCTGCCAATTTCACTTCAAACATACTGTTAAATTATTAGGAGAGGGGACTGAAGCACAACTAATCATGACAGGCTGCCAGACCACATCACTGTGACTTCAACAATTGTCCTTTATGGGACTGTTTATAGTTCCAAGGTACAAAGAAAAATTGAATCTTCTGTATACAAGCCACAGAAGATTTTTTTTTTAACTTTGGAAATGATATATTTAATTTTTACCTGAAATAAAATTTGTAAAAATGACATGAGAGATAATTTCAAGGAAAAAATTATTTTACATCACATGCTTATTTATCAACCTGGAATATTTTGATCTTTTCTCAATGAATTAAAAAAAACCATTGCTTTGGAGATTTTGAGAAGGTTTAGCAGATATATATCCTTGATACCAAGCATGAGGTCCTGAGTTCTGATTCTCAGCAATCAGTTAAATATTCGAGTGTGGCATGATGTAAGAGGCAAGGGAAGGGATGGAGATTTACTCATCCCTGGTTTTCACTGGATAATCAATGTATCTGAATTGATGAGCTCCAAGTCCTATGAGAGATTCTTTCTCAAAATATTAGGTAGAGAACTGATTAATCAAGAAACATTTTTTAACCTCTGGCCTCCAGAATAATGCATATTCTTGCATGTGCACATAAAGCACACAAACTTACAATACCACCCGCACACAAATTTAGTTTTTCCCAGAGGTAAGACAATACTGGTTGCTGTCTTACTGTTCATTGATTACCAGTGTTACATGTACAATAAAAGATAATGGACGGATAAAGATTTGTAAATATATGATTTGTTCCAACAGAAAAAGTAATTAATAAATAATTCATAGATTGGAGAAATGAAACTTATCATTATCATATTAAAGATATTATAGGAATGGGGGAAAACCTACAAAACTCTTCTAAAATCCCCAAAATACATGTATATAAATTTATCAGCATATCAGACACAAATGAATACTGAATTAATGAAATAGAACACAACACAAATTAAAAGAATATGCATAGAACTAAAAGGCAAAACTGCAAAAACAATAAAAATAAAGCTAATATTTTAGAGAGATTAAAAATATAGATTCCTGTTTATAAAATAGGGAAAATGGGCAATTCATATAGACAGTAAACACAACAATCTATATGCAGGAAAGATTAAAAAAATACTCTTACACATGTTACAAGAAAAATGTTAAAGACAAAAAACAAGGAGGAAAGATGAAAAACTTGAGAGGAAACAGGCACACTATTTTGAATAGAGGGGTGATAAGACTGACTGATATTTGAACAGAAAAGGAAATAGACAGCAATATAGTAAGTTCAAATTGTCAAAAAATAGTCCTGCCATCCCATTGCCTCTAGAATTGTATACATAAAGACTATAATCTTGAAATAGAGAAACAATAAAAAAGAAAAAAATAAAAGTATATTCAGATAAACTAAGTAAATTTGTTGCTAACAGTCCTGCTGTAAAAGACAGAAAATAATGTCAAATGGTAGCACAGGTATCTGGAACAATGAAATTAAATTTATGGAAACAAAATTACTATACTCAGCAGGATGATAAGAGAATATATGGCATTACAATTTTTGTTATTTGAATAGAGAAAAGAATGATGGAAGTCTATCTGTATTAAAAATTGAAAACAAAATATAAGTTAAATGTAATAAAATTTCATTATTTTTTCACCGTCACTCCAGCTTTCTTGATTTAAAGCAGTATTTTTCCCTGCTTATAAATTTTTTCTTAATTAATCCAAATATTATTAATTAGGAATTAGAAAATATTTTGAGTTTGCCCACTTCATTTCTTTGGTGATCCTATTTCCTCTTAGCTATTAAAAAACGTGTGTGTGTGTGTGTGTGTGTGTGTGTGTGTGTGTGTGTTCCTGTGTTCCTGTGATAGGTACAGAAACTAGAAGGAGTCAAATTCTCTGGAGCAAGACTTACAGGTAGTTGTAAGCCTCCCAACATGGGTTCTGGAAACTGTGTTCTTTAGTCAATGAGCCGTATCTAGCCACAAGAAAATGCATTTTAATTTCATATCATATTTTTCCTTTATTTGTTTATGACTATGTGCCAGTGATCATGCATGCATCTGAGGAGGACAGAAGAGGATTTTAGAGCAGGCAGGTGGATCTGGAGTCACAGGAGGTTATGAGCTGCCTGTTACATGTGCTTGAAAATGAACTCAGATGTTTGGCAAGAGTAGTAGTAAGTGGCCTTAAACACTGAGCCATTCCCAAACCCCTTAATTTCATATTTACTTGGTCATCTCAAGGAACTTTTTTCTTTTTCTCACTGCTCTTTTGATAGTGCTAACTACATAACATTTAAGAATGGTCAAGCACTAGATTTTATAAACTGAGAAATGTTATACAAAGAATTGTGCAAGATAGGAGGTGGTGGCACATGCCTTTAATTCCAGCACTCACTTAGGAGGCAGAGGCAGAGCCAGATAAATCTATGAGTTTAAGTCCAGCCTGGTCTACAAAGTGAGTTCCCAGACAGTCAAGGCTACACAGAGAAAACCTGTCTCAAAAACAAAAACAAAAACATTAATATTATGCATGCATATAAACTTATTATTCACATATAAGCTCTTAAATATCAAAATAGTTAACAAATAAAACATGAAGTCTTCTATCATGCACTGTTAGCATAACAGGTTCCTAGTTTCAGCAGGGAGGTAGCTAAGCTGATGAACTGCTAGCCTGGTAACATCAGAATTCCATGTAAAAAAAAAAAAAGGCAGAGTGAGTTATACTTTCAGTTCCAGAAATGGGGAAATGGGATGGGGTCTCAGGTGGATCCCTGGGATAGCTAATTTAAATTCTAGTTCAGTGAGTGACCCTATCTCAAAAATGGAAGGTGCCCAAGGTGTGATATTCAAAATTGCTCACTGAAATATGTGCACACATGCATTTGCTCTCTCTCTCTCTCTCTCTCTCTCTCTCTCTCTCTCTCTCTCTCACACACACACACACACACACACACACACACTCACACGCATAAATGTACACACAAAGTGACTATACCAAAGCAATCTAGGTTGGACTTAAGAACCTGATTCAATGGGAATCACATATTTCTGTTTGTGAATAACTCAGATAGCTTACATTCAATATTTTCTTAATGTACTTGTAATTACAACTTGTCATGAGAAAAATTAAAAATGGTTTAGGTAGGTAGGTTTAGGTAGATTAGCTTAAATAAGGGCCATGTATGGCGATATTTTACTTGCACTGAAATGTGATTTGATTTGTATGTTAATAAATAAAGTTGCCTGGGGGTCAGAGCTAATAGCAAGCCATAGCAAAGCTGGGCATTGGTGGCACACTCCTTTAATTCTAGCTCTTGGAAGGCAGAGCTAGGCGAATCTCTGTGTGTTCAAGGATACAGCCAGCATGGAGACACATGCCTTTAATCTCAATACCAACCATAGAAGACCTGGAGGTCTGTACAGATGGGCAGTGATGAGGAGGTCATGTGGTTGGGTTTACAACCAATGAGAAAGCAGAACAGAAAGTCTATATAAAGTCAAACACACAGGGAGTAGGTCTCTTGGCTGAAGAGGATAGCTGCGACAGTGAAGGGTAAGGCATTTAGCTCTGACCTCTTGGGCTTTCATCTTTGCTTTGGTTCTGTGTTTCTTATTCAATAAGACGGTTACTTCTACATCCATGTAAATCCTACTCAACTGAGGAGTCATCAGAAAATAGAATCTAGACAGAAAACTAAGAACTATTTTAATGTACATAATGCCTCACTGAGTCCCCATAGCCAGAACCTATGAGACATTTAGACAAACTGTCTTAGAGGATGGGGTAGTAATATTTGCTGATCAATGATTTTTTTTGAAGAAAAACACTGCAAATTGGCAACATAGAAAGAACATAGAAGTAATGCTGATTTAATTAACGTGTAAGTGTTTCCAGATATTTGAACAGAAAGACTACAGAGAAATTAATTTCATTAAGTTAATATAGAAATGATTATACTAATTTAACTGAACTAAATTAAATTGTATATTGATATTATATATGGATTTTCATATTCATGGGGAAGGAACTGGCAAAAATGGAATTGCTAATGCATATAATTTGTTGATAACACCAGGGTTTTATAGAGGAAAATTACTATAAATTAGCTCTTAATCATTTTATATATGTAAATGTACTCTTAAGATAAAAATGCATAACATTATGTTATAGAAAATAAAGATATATATTAAAAGTATGGAAATTATCAGGTTTTATAATTTAACTTAGGGGTATCTAAAGTATTCTTCCATTTACACTGGTGCTATGAAATTTAGATGTCTTTTTCTGGATTGATGTTACAAAACAAAATGTCAATTGTAATAAAGCTCCCAACCAAAAATGGATATCAATATTGGTTACAGTAGAATTAAGTGGCAAGTATGAAATTTATAATTTTAAAATTTTAATTCAAGTCAAGATACACATGACTTAAGTTAGACTGACTGGCATTGAACAACAACTTACATATTAGAACTATAATTCTGAAAATTTCACTGATAGTTCAAATTCTAAATGTGGTATATGTTATTAAAGTTTATATCTTATTACAGATATTGTTACAGTGCATAGGTATCGCATATGTTTTAATAATCACTTTATTATAGAGATAATCATTCAATTTAAAGTATTTTAAAATAAAAAATAACAACTGAAGAGGGTTTCTGGTGAATTATTGTCATTTTTACATTGTGATAAATTTGAAAAATTCCATTTCCAGGTGGTAAATCAGCAGCAGTTTATGCTGGGAGAAACAAACTAATTTTCATCCCTTCCAAACCCTCAGAACACTAACTACAGTGAGAATGAGTGTATCAAGATCTTACATCCAACCAGTATCCCTCAGCTTCTGCTGTGGAAAGCACCCAGTTGCTGTATAATTCAATTGAGAGAGGATGAGATCACACTGTTTCACTTTACCTGCTATATACATTTCATGAGGTGAAGGGTTGCCAAATGTTTCTTGGGTTTGATTTTGGTTACAGCAGGTCATGAAACTCAGGGGGAACACTTTATCTAAATTTATTGATATAATGAAAGGAACAATACAAAAGAAACAGATGAAAATATGTTCATGGTGAGGTATGGAGACAGGCCTCACACACTTCATGCCTTTAAAGGTGGACCACATTCCAGGAAACTGTCTATAAGCTCTTTGAGCATTTTCCTCTCAATTGTTTATGGGGCCTTTGCCCTGTATACATGGCATTAAATACTACATCTTAGTGATTAATTTAGATCCCAGCCTTTCTGTCTCCCCGAAGTTTGAAGGGTGAATTAAAAGCTCAACCCTGTAAATCAATCTTTTTCTTCCTGATATCCAGCCCCATTCCACAGCTACATAAATGCTGTCTGCCATCATAAAAGACAGAAACATAGAAAATATGTTTAGCAATTTGAAGATTCCATAGGCTTTAAAAGTTGTTATGCTAAGAAAATATTGATGAAGATCACATTTATACTCTCAAATATAACAATTCAGATTCCATTGAATTTTAATGGTGAAATTATAATGATGAGGATTATGGTGTTAGCAGGTAGACCTTTGGGTATGAGATTTGGTCATGAAGGTAGAGCCTGATGATTGTGGCTTGTCCCATTATAAAAAGAATCTTACTGCTGTTTCTACCGTGAGGAACATGGTTAAAAAGAGATGCCACATAAGTTCATCCTTACCAGACACCAACTCATCCTGCAACTTGTGTGTGTGTGTGTGTGTGTGTGTGTGTGTGTGTGTGTGTGCTTTCCAACCTTCAGACCTGCAAGCAATACATTGCTGTCATGTAAAAAAATCATTCATTTTATAGTACTTTAATACAGTAGTACAAATAAACCACAATATACACAGAGTTTGCAGTTTCTATACTATTTTTGTCTTTCTTAAAATAACAATGGCATACCTAGGTCAGAGTGTGAACACTCACTAGAAAGTCAACATCAGAGGATTTTTTTAATTAAATATTTTTTGTTCATTTGTTTTATATCCCCGATCGCAGTTTCCTCTTCCTCCTATTCTCTCTCTCTGCCTTTCCTCTGCTACCACCATCTGCTCGTCCTCTCTTTCTGTTGAGAAAGGGGCAGGCCTCCCATGGGTGTCAACAAAGCATGGCATATGTAGTTGAGGTAGGGTTAAACTCCTTCCTTTGTATTAAGGCTGGGCGAGACGATCCAGTATGGGGACTAGGCTCGCAAAAGCCAGCTCAAGCTTTCCAAGGAATAGTAGGTATACATGATTGTGTTACATTTCCAACTTCTTAATATTTCAGTGTGGCACAAAATTCTATGAGGTCTTCTTTACAATTTTAAACCACAACTCTTAAGAAGAGAATTGTACTATCACTATTTTTTTTTAAATAATTCCAAGCTAGTATAGGAATTACTAAGTATGTGGTTACTTTTTCTACATATATTATTATAATTACATAAGAATTGTATTTTTCTATCTCTTTTAATTCCTCCCAGCCAAATATTGAAAATATAAGCATTAATATACTATTGGTAATATTCAAGAAGATCAATGCAAGAACATATTTAGGCACCGCAGACTGATAAGTTTTACCACAGAGTGTTAATTAACCTTAGTTTACTATTATTATATAACATCTTATTTATTCTAGAAAATGGACATATAAGGTCCTGGTTAAGAAAATGGACTTGTTCCAATTAGAATTAAGCAAGAAATCAGTTCTGTGTTGTCATAGTAGAGATATCCAATGCTTCTGGTTTAATTTAGAAACATTTGTTTAAATGTAGGGTATTTTTTTTTTTTTTTTTTAGATGCCATGTAATTTCTTTTTTTTTTTTTTTATTTTTTTTATTATTATTATTATTATTTTACAACACCATTCAGTTCAACATAATAGCCACAGAATCCCCTGTTCTCCCCCTCTCGCCCACCCCTCCCCCCAGCCCACCCCCCATTCCCACCTCCTCCAGATCAAGGTCTCCCCCGAGGACCGGGGTTGACCTGGTAGACTCAGTCCAGGCAGGTCCATTCCCCCCTCCCAGACCGAGCCAAGTGTCCCTGCATAAGTCCCAGGATTCAAACAGCCAACTCATGCAACGAGCCCAGGACCTGGCACCAATGCACAGCTGCCTCCCAAACAGATCAAGCCAACTGACTGTCTCACCCGTTCAGGTGGCCTGATCCAGTTGGGGGCCCCTCAGCCTTTGGTTCATAGATCCTGTGCTTCCATTCATTTGGTTATTTATCCCGGTGCTTTATCCAACCTTGGCTTCAACAATTCTCGCTCATATAAATCCTCTTCATACTCACTAATTAGACTCCCAGTGCTCCACCAGGGGCCCAGCCGTGGATGTCTGCCTTCAGATTCCTCAGTCCTTGGATGGGGTTTATGGCATCACTATTTGGGTGTCTGGCCATTCCATCACCAGAGTAGGTCAGTTCCTGCCGTCTCGCGACCATTGCCAGCAGTCTTTTGAGGGGGTATCTTTGTGGATCTCCGTGGGCCTCCCTAGCTCTCTGCTTCCTCCCCTTCTCACCTTCCCATGTGGTCTTCATTTACCATGGTCTCCTATTCCTTGTTCTCCCTCTCTTTTCTTGATCCAGCTAGGATCTCCCACTCTTTCCCTCGACTGTCGCCCTTCATTGTTCCCACTCATGACCAGGCTATTCATGTAGATCTTGTCCATTTCTCCGTGTCTTTTTTGGGGTCCCGTTTTCCAGGTAGCCTCACTGGTGATGTGAGTAGCAGTCTAGTCATCCTTGTTCCACATCTAGCATCTTCCTATGAGTGAGTACATACCATATTTGTCTTTCTGAGTCTGGGTTACCTCACTCAGGATGATTTTTTCTAGATCCATCCATTTGCCTGCAAACCGTGTGATGTCGTTGTTTTTCTCTGCTGAGTAGTATTCCATTGTGTATATGTGCCACAATTTATTTATCCATTCTTCAGTTGAAGGGCATCTAGGTTGTTTCCAGGTTTTGGTTATTACAAACAATGCTGATATGAACATAGCTGAGCAAGTGCTCTTGTGGTATGATTGAGCATTTCTTGGGTATATGCCCAGGAGTGGTATAGCTGGATCTTGGGGGAGATTGATTCCCAATTTTCTAAGAAAGCGCCATATTGATTTCCAAAGTGGTTGTACAAGCTTGCATTCCCACCAGCAGTGGAGGAGAGTTCCCCTAGTTCCACATCCTCTCCAGCATAAAGTGTCTTCAGTGTTTTTGATCTTAGCCACTCTGACAGGCGTAAGGTGGTATCTCAGAGTTGTCTTGATTTGCATTTCCCTGATGATTAGGGAAGTTGAGCAATTCCTTAAATGTCTTTCAGCCATTTGGGATTCCTCTGTTGAGAATTCTCTGTTTAGTTCTAAAGCCCATTTCTCAATTGGACTGTTGGTCCTTTTGATGTCTAATTTCTTGAGTTCCTTATATATTCTGGATATCAGTCCTCTGTCAGATGTGGGGTTGGTGAAGATCTTTTCCCATTCTGTAGGCTGTCGCTTTGCCTTGTTGACCGTATCCTTTGCTCTACAAAAGCTTCTCAGTTTCAAGAGGTCCCATTGATTGATTGTTTGTCTCAGTGTCTGCGCTACTGGTGTTATATTTAGGAAGTGATCTCCTATGCCAAGGCGTTCAAGACTATTTCCTACTTTTTCTTCTAGCAGGTTCAGAGTAGCTGGATTTATGTTGAGGTCTTTGATCCACTTGGACTTAAGTTTTGTGCACGGAGACAGATATGGATCTATTTGCAGCCTTCTACACGCTGATATCCAGTTATGCCAGCACCATTTGTTGAAGATGCTTTCTTTTTTCCATTGTACACTTTTGGCTTCTTTGTCAAAAATTATATGTCCATAGGTGTGTGGGTTAATGTCAGGGTCTTCAATTCGATTCCATTGGTCCACATGTCGGTTTTTATGCCAATACCAGGCTGTTTTTATTACTGTAGCTCTATAGTAGAGCTTGAAGTCGGGGATTGTGATGCCTCCAGAAGTTGTTTTATTGTACAGGTTTCTTTTAGCTATCCTGGGTTTTTTGTTTTTCCATATGAAGTTGAGTATTGTTCTTTCCAGATCTGTGAAGAATTGTGTTGGTATTTTGATGGGGATTGCATTGAATCTGTAAATTGCTTTTGGTAAGATTGCCATTTTTACTATGTTAACCCTGCCTATCCATGAGCATGGAAGATCTTTCCATTTTCTGAGATCTTCTTCAATTTCTTTTTTCAGGGACTTAAAGTTCTTGTCATATAGGTCCTTCACTTGCTTGGTTAGTGTTACCCCAAGGTATTTTATGTCATTTTTGGCTATTGTGAAGGGTGATGTATCTCTAATTGCCTTCTCAGCTTCTTTGTCCATTGTATATAGGAAGGCTACTGATTTTTTTGAGTTGATTTTGTATCCTGCTATGTTGCTGAAGGTGTTTATAAGCTTTATCAATTCCTGGGTGGAATCTTTGGGGTCACTCAAGTATACTATCATGTCGTCTGCAAATAGGGAAAGCTTGACTTCTTCCTTTCCAATTTGAATCCCCTTAATCTCCTTATGTTGTCTTATTGCTCTGGCTAGAACTTCAAGTACTATATTGAATAAGTATGGGGAGAGTGGACAGCCTTGTCTCATTCCTGATTTTAGTGGAATTGCTTTGAGTTTCTCTCCATTTAATTTGATGTTGGCTGTTGGTTTGCTATATATTGCCTTTATTATGTTTAGGTATGTTCCCTGTATTCCTGATCGCTCCAAGACTTTTATCATGAAGGGGTGTTGGATTTTGTCAAATGCCTTTTCTGCATCTAGTGAGATGATCATGTGGTTTTTTTCTTTGAGTTTGTTTATATGGTGTATTACATTAATGGACTTTCGTATGTTGAACCACCCTTGCATCCCTGGGATGAAGCCTACTTGATCATGGTGGATAATCGTTCTGATGTGTTCTTGGAGTCTGTTTGCCAGTATTTTATTGAGTATTTTTGCATCAATGTTCATGAGGGAGATCGGTCTGTAGTTCTCTTTCTTTGTTGCATCCTTGTTTGGTTTAGGAATCAGGGTAATTGTAGCCTCATAGAAGGAGTTTGGTAATGTTCCTTCTGTTTCTATTATGTGGAACAATTTAGAGAGTATTGGTATTAACTCTTCTTTGAAGATCTGGTAGAATTCTGCGCTGAAACCATCTGGTCCTGGGCTTTTTTTGGTTGGGAGACCTTTAATGACTGTTTCTATTTCCTTAGGGGTTATTGGACTATTTAAATAGTTTATCTGGTCTTGATTAAACTTAGGTATGTGGTATCTATCCAGAAAAATGTCCATTTCTTTTAGGTTTTCCAGTTTTGTGAAGTAGAGGTTTTTGAAATATGACCTTATAATTCTCTGGATTTCCTCAATGTCTGTTGTTATGTCCCCCTTTTCATTTCTGATTTTGTTGATTTGGATTCTCTCTCTCTGTCTTTTGGTTAGTTTGGATAAGGGCTTGTCTATCTTGTTGATTTTCTCAAAGAACCAACTCTTTGTTTCATTAATTTTTTGTATTATTCTCTTAGTTTCTAATTTATTAATTTCACCTCTCACTTTGATAATTTCCTGGCGTCTATTCTTCCTGGGAGACTTTGCTTCTTCTTGTTCTAGAGCTTTCAGATGTGCTGTTAATTCACTAGTGTGCGATTTCTCCAACTTCTTTATGTGGGCATTTAGTGCTATGAATTTCCCTCTCAGCACTGCTTTCATAGTGTCCCATAAGTTTGGGTATGTGGTGTCTTCATTTTCATTGATCTCTAGGAAGTCTTTAATTTCTTTCTTTATTTCTTCCTTAACCCATTGGTGATTCAGTTGAGCATTATTCAGTTTCCATGAGGTTGTAGGTTTTCTGTAGTTTTTGTTGTTGTTGAAATCTAGCTTTAAACCATGGTGATCTGATAGAACACAGGAGGTTATTCTGATTGTTTTGTATCTGTTGAGATTTGCTTTGTGGCCAAGTATGTGGTCGATTTTAGAGAAAGTTCCATGGGGTGCTGAGAAGAAAGTATATTCTTTCTTGTTAGGATGGAATGTTCTGTAGATATCTATTAGGTCCAATTGGGTCATGACATCAGTTAAGTCCTTTATTTCTCTGTTAAGTTTCGATTTGGGAGATCTGTCCAGTGGTGAAAGTGGGGTGTTGAGATCTCCCACTATTAATGTGTGGGGTTTTATATGTGGTTTAAGCTTTAGTAATGTTTCTTTTACATATGTGGGTGCTCTTATGTTTGGGGCATATATGTTCAGAATTGAAACTTCATCTTGGTCGATCTTTCCTGTGACGAGGATGTAATGTCCTTCTTGATCTCTTTTGATTGATTTTAGTTTGAAGTCTATTTTGTTGGATATCAGGATGGCTACCCCTGCTTGTTTCTTAAGACCATTTGATTGAAAAGTCTTTTCCCAGCCTTTTATTCTTAGGTAGTGTCTATCTTTGAATTTGAGATGTGTTTCTTGTATGCAGCAGAAGGATGGGTCCTGCTTTCGTATCCATTCTGTAAGTCTATGTCTTTTTATAGGTGAATTAAGTCCGTTGATATTAAGGGATATTAATGACCAGTGATTCTTCATCTCTGTTATTTTTGGTGGTAGTGTGTGTGTACTTCTCTTCTTTGGGGTTTACTGTTGTGTCTTTATCTATTGCCTGTGTTTTCAAGTGTGTATCTGACTTCCCTCGGTTGGAATTTTCCTTCTAGTGCTTTCTGTAGGGCTGGGTTTGTGGATAGGTATTGTTTAAATCTGGTTTTGTCTTCGAATGTCTTGTTCCTTCCGTCTATGATGATTGAAAGTTTTGCTGGGTATATTAGTCTGGGCTGACATCCATGGTCTCTTAGTGTCTGGATTACATCTGTCCAGGTCCTTCTGGCTTTCAAAGTCTCCATTGAGAAATCGGGTGTTATTCTGATGGGTTTACCTTTATAGGTCACTTGGCCTTTTTCCTTGGCTGCTCTTAATATTCTTTCTTTATTCTGTACATTTAGTTGTTTAATTATTATGTGTCGAGGGGACTTTTTTTGGGGGTCTAGTCTGTTTGGTGTTCTATAGGCTTCTTGTATCTTCATAGGCATTTCCTTCTTTAAGTTGGGAAAGTTTTCTTCTATAATTTTGTTGAATATATTTTCTGTGCCTTTGAGTTGGTATTCTTCACCTTCTTCTATCCCTATAATTCGTAAGTTTGGTCTTTTTATGGTGTCCCAGATTTCTTGGACATTTTGGTTCATGACTTTGTTGGCTTTAGTGTTTCCTTCGACTGATGGAACTATTTCTTCTACTGTATCTTCAATGCCAGAAATCCTCTCTTCCATCTCTTGCATTCTGTTGGTTATACTTGCATCCGAAGTTCCTGATCTTTTACTCAGGTTTTCTATTTCCAGCATTCCCTCTGTTTGTGTCTTTTTCATTTTTTCAATTTCCCTTTTCAGATCTTGGACTGTTTCCTTTGTTTGTTTCATTGCTTTTTCATGGTTTTCTTTCAGTGCTTTATTGTTTTCTTCCAGGATTTTAATGTTTTCTTCCAGGACTTTATTGTTTTCTTGGAGGGCTTTATTGTTTTCTTCTAATTTGTTTGCCCTTTCCTCTAGTTGTTTACAGCGTTCTTCCAATTTTCTTGTCTTTTCCTCTACACACGCCTCTACCTTCTTCATGAAGTTACTCATAAGGCTACTTTCTTCTGCTTCTTCCAATTTTTGGTGTTCAGGTCTAGATGTTGGAGGCGAGCTAGGTTCTGGTGATGCTGTATTGCTCTTCATTTTGCTGTATGTACTTCTGCTTTGACGTCTGCCCATCTCCTTGTGATTCCTTCTTGGTCTTATCAGTGGACTTGTTTCACAAAGATCTGACAGACTCAGGAGGACTCTCTCTCTTGTCCAAAAGGGAGTTCTCTTGTCCAACTCTTTGGTCCAGAAGGGAAGTCAGGGGCAAGCTCTGGTCCAGAATGGCAGTCGGGGACAGGCTGGGAGCTGGGGGCCGGTCTCTAAGTCTCAGGAAGTGGGTGGGGTCTTGGGCAGATGGGCGTGGGGGGAGGGCGCGGAGACTGCAGGGGCTGCCGGGGGCTTGGAAATGGGGATCCCTCCCGGTGGGGCTAGAAGGGGAGCTGCCCGGTGGCCAGAACCCGGCGCCAAGCTGGGGAGGTCCTCCCGGGGTGGCTGGTGGCCAGGGATGCGGTCCGGGTTGGACCCGGGTACTCACCTCTGGTCCAGAAGGGAAGTCTTCGGGGGCAGGCTGGGAGCTGGGGGCCGGTCTCTAAGTCTCAGGAAGTGGGTGGGGTCTTGGGCAGATGAGCGTGGGGGCAGGGCGCGGAGACTGCTGGGGCTGCCGGGGGCTTGGAAATGGGTATCCCTCCCGGTGGGGCTAGAAGGGGAGCTGCCCGGTGGCCAGAACCCGGCGCCAAGCTGGGCAGGTCCTCCCGGGGTGGCTGGTGGCCAGGGATGAGGTCCGGGCTGGACCTAGGCACTCACCTCTGGTAATGTAGGGTATTTTTAAGAATTTATTTGTAAAATAATTGGGATTGCCCAATTTTAAAGAAGTAACCTAACTGCTTTTAGAAGAAAGTTTCCATTTCAGAAGCTCAAGACTTACCCAGTTTTGGAAATAGAGAAGACTGGCAAACTGATTCTTCAAATAGATTTTTTAATACCTTCCATTGTTGTTTAGCAAAAAAAAAAAAAGGGCTTATGAAGCAGACTAAGACAGAAATCAACAAAACTAAGCCAAATAGCAAGTGGAGAAAGATGTCTTTGAGGATATCACTATGGAAACAAAGGAAGCTCAAGTTAGCAAGAGCAGAGAAAGAAAGTGCTGAGCAGAAACAGAGCTGGAAACAAATTAAACGTAAATCTTGGGTCTGCAGCCAAAGCAGTATTTATAATACCTTACAATGCATGCTTTCATTTCATATTTCTCTGCCTCTGATGGTGCTAGGCTCTGTAAACACCCATGACCAGAAGGATCAGGCATTCCAACTCAGCATCACCACTTCATCATAACAAAACTTATTTCAAGCTACATTAGGCTTCCCAAGCTGGGCTAAAGATGATGGTAATGTAATGTTTGTTTCAAAAAAAATAGGAAAAACAGCTTTCGTTCACTAGCCAGTGAGCTGAGACTGCTGTATCTGAAAATCGCCAGTGAACATCAGAGTTATAAATTAAATCCTGGTCTTCTGAATCATCAATTAATCTCTAGTTTTCCTTTCCCTTCTGAGGAAAAGAAAACAAGTCAAATAAGTTTGAGTGCTTTGAAGAAGTGTTTCAGGAAAGAGTGGCCACAAAGAATACAGATTTTCATTGCAGATTCGTATGTCAGGCCATGCTAATATCATCTGTAAATCTTCCTAGGTACAGTCATCAAGTTTGTGCATTCTTCAGATTAAAGAACACACATTGTGAGTCTCAGTTCTAGTCATTAAGTTTGGTTCCCACAGACAGGGCACAGAGGATTAAACATAGATTAAACACTTATTACCATTAGTTGTGATCTGTGAATTCCCTAATGAAGAATACATATGCCAATACAGTCTTCATGTTTCTTTCAAATTCAACTAATATTTTATAATCACTTTTATTGGTTGCTCATATTTTCCTCATGTTAGGAGTTAGTTCTAGCTTCCTTTACCTTCTGTTGGCATAGAAAAAAATACATTTGTAATTATTCAACTACCAGTTGTTCAAGGGGGGCTTGGGAAGCTTGAGTTACTGAGAATTTCAAGTTACAGAAATAAGAGGGACAGCAGTTATTTTCCCTATTCTGGGAGGGAAAGGGAAAGATGGTCCTGATTATGAGTGTGTAACATGGCCTTTGTTTCACAGCTGCCTTGGAATTCTTGAAGACCAGTGTTAGTTCCAGTAATGACAGTATACACTGTGATGGGCTTATTTGAGATCTGAACATGAATAATTTTTAAAATGAGTTAAATAATTGGACATGTGATAGCATTGGTTAGAAGGTCTTTTTATTAATATGTGTGACATCTATGTTAAAAAAATATTGAAATCAAAGAAATACATAAGAATGAGACAAATTTGGTTAAGGCTTGTCTTTTTATGATTTAGATACAAAGTCCCTCCACCATAATACAGTTGTGATATATTCCCTTTCTAAGGCACCCATTTCTGTAAGAGTTTCAACGACCTCAAAGATAAACAAATAAGTAGTAACTAAACCAAAATCTTGTTTCCACCATATGGTTAGACTTATGTCTTGGTCTATGTGCTGACCAGTTTTATGACAACTTAACAAGTTAGGGGACAGACCCTCCAATTAAGAAAATGCCTCCAGGATATTGGGCTGTAGGCAAGCCTGTAAGGCATTTTCTTTATCATTGACTATTGTGGGAAGGACCAGCCCATAGTGAGTGACGCCACTCCTCGGGGGATGGTGATCCTGAGTTCAATAAGAAAGCAGGCTGAGCAAGCCATGAGGAGCAAGCCAGTAAGCAGCATTCCCCCATGGACTCTACATTGGCCTCTGCCTCCAGTGTCTTGCTGGGTTTGAGTTCCTGTCCTCATCTTCTTTGATAATAACCAGTGATGTACAACTGTAAGCCAAATAAATCCTTCTCTTCCAAACTAGCTTAGTCAGCATGTTTCATCACAGCAATGGTAACCATAATTAAGTCAATCTGCTTACTTATACTTCATTTTATTTTTACTTTTTTAAGATTTATTTATTTTAAATATGAATATTCTATCTGCATATACACCTACATGCTAGAAGACAGCATCAGACTCCATTATACATGGTTGTGAGCCACCATCTGGTTGCTGGGAATTGAACTCAGGACCTCTGGAAAGACAGAAAATGCTCTTAGGCACTGAACCATCTCTCCAGCTGCCTATTTTTATTTTTAATACTTTGAAATTTTTGAAATTATAAGTTAATCACCTCAATAATCTTTTCCATCCCCCTGACATGCACACACACACACATATGTGTATGTTTAAGTGTGTGTATGTATATTCATAAACACATAAAAACAATCTTCTCAGTCTACTTAATACTACTTGTATTCAAGACTGTTCACTTGGCATTGTATAAACAATAGATGTGGTCTTCTCAGAGGAAGGAAATTACTTCTGCTCTCTGCATTCCTTAGTTGCCTCTAGCTCCTTGGTAGGTTTGAGGTTTTATGAGTTTTTCTCCTTCCTTATTATCACATGTATTGGTGCCATTTTTGTTCAGCTCATGGATGGGCAACCATATTGGTGAGACTTCATTTGTATCGATCCTCTGGCATTTCTTGGAGACACAATCACACATCATCTTCCTATTCCTCTGGCTCTTAAAATCTGCAATAATCTCTGAGACGTAGTGTAGCAGGCATCTTAAAAGTTCTTATTAATAAAATCAAACCTGGGAGCTAGGGATTGGGGTGAACACTGGAAGATCAGAGAGACAGACTGGGCCACAGCTAACCTCACCTCGCCAGTTCCTCAGGTGATCCTGTTTCCGCAGACTGGAAGCTTCTGTGTCCTCATCCCAATGGCTCTCAGCTGAACTGGTACTCGAATCCTGAATGCTTAACCAGCCAAAAGCTTTTAGTTTCTGGCCCTCATGCCTTATATACCTTTCTGCTTTCTACCACCGCTCTCTGGGATTAAAATCTGGCTTTCTGGGATTAATGGCATGAGTCACCATGCTTGGCTGTATCCTTGAACACATGGATTTCTGCCTCTGAAATGCTAGGATTAAAGGTGTGAGTGCTGCCCATTTCTAGCGTCTGTCTAGTGGCTGTTTTGTCTCTGAGCCCAGATAAGTTTATTAGGGTGCACAATATTTTGGGGAACACAATACCACCACAACTTAGCTACTTAAGTATTACTGTAGATTCAGTTGGAACTGAGCTTCGCAACTCCACATTTTTACCAGTTTTGTTTTCTATAATGGTCTACATCTGTTGCAAAGAGAAGTTTCCTTGGTAATGGATGAAAATGAAAAACCACCTCTTTTATCCTTATCCTCCCATGTCTATGTCCCTTGGATCACTAACCCTGAGCTATTCAGCTGAGTTTGCTAATATTATTTTCCAATCTACTTGTGTTTCCACACAGTGTACATTGAAACCAAGGTTTCTTTAACTTATGTGATTTGTTTTAATGTCCACACTATAAAAACTATTTGTACATTAAGGTTCGATAGAATATTACTACCTACAGATGAAAAATGATTCCCAGAAAATCTCTGATCAATAGTAACCTGTTTATATATCTTATGTGTGCATGCAAATATAATCATATTATATATAGTATATCAGACTTAATTAATAATTAGAAAGGTAGATTTAAGACTGACCCATGTCATTTTATGAGGTAGTGACTTATATTTTTTAATGATAAAATATTGTATTTTATGAATTTAATATTTTTATCCATTGTCCTAACAAATGACAACGTATAGCCTCCAATTTGAGACAGGTGAAGAAAAAGTTTGTAAGGGATTTATGTACAAAATATATTTTTAATATATTAGACAATTCCTAAGATATGAATCATAGACTATTTGGTAAAACTTCATTTAATTTATCAGACCCTATCAAATTTTTTGCATAAACTGCATGTATTGCCATGGCAGACATTTATATCTTTTGTCTCTACTTTTTTGTTTTATTTTCTGATTAGAGTAACCTGAGCACAATACACCTGCATTGTTTTTTCTCTCTTCAAGAATTCATTTTTGAAATTTATTGATAGTCTCTGTGATTACTTTGTTTGTCATTTCATTGGTACAATAGTTGGTTTGCCAACTAGACACAAGCTAGAATTATCTGAGAAGAGGAACGTCAATAGAGAAAATGTCTTCATTCAATTGCTGAAAGTGAGTCTGTGGGGCTTTTTGTTGAATAATGATTGATGTGGGATGCTGTGGGACGGTCTGTGTGTCAAATTACTCTGATTGGTCAATAAATAAAACACTGATTGGCCAGTGGCTAGACAGGAAGTATAGGTGGGACTAACAGAGAGGAGAAAAGAAAGAACAGGAAGGCGGAAAGAGTCGCTGCCAGCCGCTGCCATGACAAGCAGCATGTGAAGATGCCAGTAAGCCATGAGCCAAAAGGCAAGGTATAGATTTATGGAAATGGGTTAGTTTAAGCTATAAGAACAGTTAGCAAGAAGCCTGGCACGGCCTAACAGTTTGTAAGCAATATAAGTCTCCGTGTTTACTTGGTTGGGTCTGAGCGGCTGTGGGACTGATGGGTGACAAAGATTTGTTCTGACTGTGGGCAAGGCAGGAAAACTCTAGTTACAGTGGGAGGACCCAGCTCACTGTGAATGTCACCAATCCTGTGCAAAGCATCATTAATAGCATAAAAACCATCTGAGTAAGCCATAGGGAACAAAACAGTAATCAGTGTTTCTCCAAGGTTCCAGCTCTAGTTCCTGCCTCAAGGACTCTATTGTGCTTGAATTGCCACTCTGCTCCTTGAATTGTAGGATGAAATGCAGCCTCCCCTCCCTATGTTTGTCTTATGAAAGCAATATAAATCTTATTAAGAAAATTGATGTAAGCTCTGATCTTAATATTTTGAATCTTCTATTGGATGATGCCTAAAATTACCCTTCCTTGTAAAGTTTTACATTATAGACATTAGTTTAAGTATTTTAAATCCTTAAATATATATTTAAAAGAAAAAGCAACAATACTAAGTTTACTATCAGTATATCCCATGAATCAAACCCTAGGTGTATGTTTCTGAGTTAGTCCATGTCTCAGGATTACAGGGTGGCACTAGAAAGAAGCCTCCAGTCCCTGATGCTCCATAACACTCATTGTTAGCACATCCAGGTTTTCCTTGTAGTAAAGTTCTGAACCATGACTTCCGAACTCATTGTACTTTTAGACTTGAAATTAGAATTTTGACTTCATTTTTAAATGCAGTAAAATATTTTAGAAATGTTTCTATTTGCCTACTATGAAATATGGCATTTTACTATAATGCAGAAAATTGTGGTTTTTATCATTAAAATTGATTAGCAGACATTTTTGTTTTGTCAGTTTTGTTTTTTTCCCTTGTTATGATTTATATGTTCTTGTGAAACAAATTCTTTAAAAACTAGAAATTATTTTAAACTGGTTAAAACTGAGTGTACAAAGTGATGAATTTTGCTGTGATATTTTCATACACACAATCACTACACATATGCATAGAACACGTACTTTGCTTGTAATCAATTCCTTGTTGTCACACTTTTTACCCCCTACTTCTTTTCCTCTTATGAGTAGTTTTCCTTTAATTTGTAATACACACACACACACACACACACACACACACGACTATAGTTATGTATACACATGTGTGTTGTATTATATTATATATATATGTTATATATATTAAGTTAGTTATGTTAGATGTATGCATAAATATATAAAAATATGAGAAAAAACATGATTTCTATGTTTAACAATCTGGTTTAATATGTCTATCTTCAGTTTCCAAATGACCAATTTCATCTTTCTATATAGCTTAATAAAACCAGATCTATACATGAATATGTATATATACATATATTCACATATGTTAGTATGAAAATAAAGTTATATCATTGTGGCATTTTAATATACATATATTTATTATAATCTTTCTTTCATTCATCTGTTGATGACCATCATATCAGGCTATTTTGAATAGTGTCACAAAAAATGTTGGTGTGCCTGTAATTCTATTATATAATGCCTTTCAGGCATAGTGTTATGGTTATACCACATGGTACTTATAGTTTTAGCTTTTTGAAGAACTCCCACAATAATCCAAAGGAGATTGCTGCTTTTTATTTTCAAGAAATTTTTAAGTGTTTGTCTTTATGGCATTTTAACCAGCATCTGTTGTTTATTTCTTGATGGTAGCCATTCTGACGAGGAAAATCTAAAATCTCAATATAGTTTTGATTTCAATGCACATGTTATTATAACACTTAAGATGTTTCTAAAATATTTTCCCACAGATTACTTCACCCATATGGTTCCGACTAAACCTACATTTCACTATTATTCCCCAAAGTGAACAATATTGCCAGTCCTTCATATATACTCAGGTTCTGAAAGCACAAATCCAGTCAATATTAGATTGAATATATTCATACAAAAACACTCTATCCTAAACACTATTTTTTGTATAAATATTCTAAACAAGATGCTATGGCAAGTATTTATTATTATTGATATTGTATTCTATATTATAAATAGTCCAGAAATGACTAAGCTTTAAGAAGGCATATGCAATTCATATGCAAGCACTATATCATTTTTTCATAAGGTGATTGAGGATGTTAGGATCAAGAGGCCAATAAGCAGTGGCTACAGGGAAACAACTCTACTTGGTTACTTCTTCAATCTTTCTTCCCTAGACTTTTTACATTGGAAGTTTCTACTTCATTCTTGTGCACTGTTTTTCCCTACATGTTTCAATTTGCTTTTTCTCTCATCATGTATACTTTTAATTTTAGCTATTAAAATCTTGTACTCCATAATTTCTATGTGATTTATCTTTATAGTCTATACATGATTATGGTGCACATCCATTTCTCAGTGTCCTGACAACAGATGACAATGTCCTTGCCTGCTAATTGTAAACTCTGAGCATGCTATGTTATATTCAATTTCTATTTAAATGAATCCTCATTCTCTTTGATTGTAAATGGAAGTTTGATGTTTATTGCATATTTCACTAAATGCTAGGATTTGTGAATGACATGCTATAAGGAGCCTGAAATATATTATCTTCTCTTGGGAGGAGTTCCATATTTTGTTTTAATAGACAGATTAAATTATTATATGCAAATTCCCTTGATATGCTCAAACTTGGCTTCATGGCATTTTAGATAAGTTTTATTCCAGTATTATCATTATTTTTGTGTGTAACCTTTACTATAATACTTTGGAGAGTTCAGAAAATGATACTCTAAACTACTTTGAAATGAATGAGACAGAAGAGCTTCCAAAGCATGAAGGTTACTCTGATGTTCTTTCAGTTTTCAGTGTGAGTTGCATTCATAAGTAGATTCTGAGATCTATATTTACTGAAAGTAGATATTGAGGTTTTCATTCACAAGAATGTTAAATCAAATCTATGTGAAAGGGATGCTGAGAGTGAGGAATAGGAAAATGAGAAAAGAGAGATTTTCTGAGTTATTGACCTCAGTCTGTTATGATTAGGTCAGACATTTTTTCCAATCACATCTATACATAGCTGTCATTCTTAATAGGGCCTGAGGATATAAGTAGACATTTTCCCATGAGTTTGAGGATTTTTTCCATTCAGAATGGCATCATGCAAGATAAAAATTTGGTATTCTGTCTTGTTACCACTCTAGAGGTCGTGGGACTTGGAGGAATAGAGCCAACAAATGAGGCAGACTAAAGTCTCATGCAATAGTTAGCATCATTCAGAGCATCAGACAATTTATACTCTGAGCTGAGGAACTGGTGAGGTGAGATAGCTATGGTTTGTTCTGTCTCTCTGACCTTCCAGTATTTACCCCAATAACCGGCCTCGGGTTTGGTTTTATTAATAAGAACTTTTAAGATGCCTGCTACATCTGGCGCCCAACATTCGTGTTACGAATTCATGAAAAAGCTGTTTGCCTGTGGCCTTGTGAGCCCCAGCTCAGGCCCAAGCTACACTCAGGCGATTGTGGTGGCGCACACCGGTAGGATTTGCTGAAGGAGACAGAGGCAGAGGATCCCAAGTTTGAGGCCGGCCTAGGAGGCTTGGGAGAAGCTTTGGCCCGGACTGAGCCACAAACAGTGGTGGGACCATGGAAGCCGTGGCTACTGCTCCATGTTGCCAGCTCCTTCTCATCGTGTTGGTGACTGCGGTGATGCTGCTACCTGGGACGAAGAGTTTACTGCTGCTGGTTCAGAGAAGAATTGCCAGGACCATCGTGTTACAAGAAAACATCGGCAAAGGTCAGTTTGGAAAAGTTTGGCAAGACAAATGGTGGGGAAAAATTGCTGTGAAGATTTTCTGTTCTAGGGAAGAATGTTCATGGTTCTGAGAGACAGACATTTATCAGACTGTGATTGCTCCAAACCACAGAGGAGGCAAAAAAAAAAAAAATCCGCAGGAAACCATGACTATGCCTAACAGTGACTCTGAAATCTTCAAAAAGACGACAGGACTCCACAATGGTGATTCCACATGGACTATGGTAAAGCCATTAAGCTGATTAACACATCGAAAGATCGACTTTGGACTACAAACTGGTCAGGACAATTTCGAGGTGGCTAGCTGAGATGATCCAGCCTGACAGACTACTCGAACAAGGACTTGTGACAAGCCCTGAACTTTCCTTTTGTGCAGAGACTGGACAAATGATACAGGACTTGACAATTAACCCAAAAATTTTCTTTTCAAGATTCCCTAAAGATGTCTTCACCACTAGAAAGCAAAAAGAAAAAGAGAATATAGATATGAGATAGATCATCGAATCTACTCTGAGAAAAAAAGATAAAGAAATAATAGGATAAATAGGTAGATCACTGAATCTACACTGAAGAAAAAGGGGAAGATATAAAAATGACAAAAGGTAGACTAATGAATCTATTATGAAAAGAAAAAAGAGAAAATATGGATATGATAAGATAAAAAGGGAGATTATGGAATCTACTTTTAAAACGGAACTACTTGTTTTAAAAAAGATAAGTAATGAAAAATTTTGGTCTGAGTTTATCAGATGTTACTGGACTGGACATTGTTAATATATATAATGGAGTTTTTTTATCTGAATCTGTCAAATGTTAATGGACTAGACATCATTAATGTAATTTTTGGCTATATATATTGTATATATTTATTGGATAGTTTTTCTTGTATTAGTTATAAGCTATCTTTAATTTTAGACAAAAAGAGAGGAAATGTGGTGGTGTTCCCCAAAATATTGTGTACCTTAATAAACTTATCTGGGGTCAGAGAACAGACAGCCACTAGATACAAAGGCTAGAAAATGGTGGCACTCACACCTTTAATCCTAGCATTCCAGAGATAGAAATCCCTCTGGATCTCTGTGAGTTCAAGGCCACATTGGAAATAGCCAAGCATGGTGACACATGCCTTTAATCCCAGAAAGCAAGCCTTTAATCCCAGGGAGTGGTGGTAGAAAGCAAAAAGATATATAAGGCATGAGGACGAGAAACTAGAAGCATTTGGCTGCTTAAGCATTTGGCCTGGTTAAGCATTCAGGCTTTTGAGCAGTAATTCAGCTGAGACCCATTCCGGATGAGGACTCAGAAGCCTCCAGTCTGAGGAGACAGGACCAGCTGAGGAACTGGTGAGGTGAGATAGCTCTGGTTTGTTCTGTCTCTCTGACCTTCCAGTATTTACCCCAATAACTGGCCTCGGGTTTGATTTTACTAATAAGAACTTTTAAGATTCCTGCTACACTGAGGACTAAGAGGAGTCATATGAGTAAAGTGCATAATCACAAGGGCTTGTGGCATGTGGCAAACCAGCAGCATGCAGCAAAAGTATGTTGTTATTGTTTTTTTCATAGAGGCATATAAACAAATAACATAACAAGTTGGAATAAATAATCTAAAGCAAACTTGCTGTTATCCAGTACACCTTGGAGTAGCATGAAAGCATAAGCCAAGAACAATTTCATGTTTTTGAAGAAACTGAAGTCACAAGAGTGTATTGTTTTCTTGGAGTTTTCTCACAAGCACTCAGAAGTCTCTTCACATGACTCCATTCTTGGGCCATGTTCCAACATCTTCTCCTTTTTATTTTTTAAATATGGAGTGGTTTTGATCTGAGATATTGTAGATGAATTTAATTGTCATTTGATGCATAAGTATCCTATAAAATTACAAACATAATGACTAATATTAGGACAATGAAAGCATTGTGTGTAATACTCTGACAGCAAGAAAAAGGACCCAAACTATGCCCATTTCTAATGGATATATTATTAATCCCAGAAAGTGATGGCAGGAAGCAGAATGGTATTTAAGGCGTGAGGACCAGAAACTAGAGCCTTGTTAAGCTTTTGTCTTTTAGCAGCAGTTCAGCTAAGATCCATTTAGGTGAGGACTCAGAGACTTTCAGTCTGAGGAAACAAGATCAGCTGAGGAATTGGCAAGATGAGGTTGGATGTGGCTTGTTCTGTTTCTCTCATTTTTCATCATTCACTCTAATACCTGGCTCCAGGTTTGTTTTTATTTTATTTATTTATATTTATTTATTTATTTATTTGGTTTTTTGAGACAGAGTTTCTCTGTGTAGTTTTGTGACTTTCCTGGAACTCACTCTGTAGCCCAGGCTGGCCTTGAACTCACAGAGGTCTGCCTGGCTCTGCCTCCTGAGTGCTGGGATTAAAGGCATGTGCCACCACCACCTGGCCAGGTTTGTTTTTATTAATAACACTTTTAAGATTCATGCTACAGTTTTCTGCTCTAGAAAAGGATAAGAAAAACCCAGTTCTTCTTTAGTAGAAATATTTCCTTCTCTATCTGTTTTTTTAATTTTTTTAAACTGAAATGTGATAGTAAATGTAATTTGTATGACAGTTCCCTTATATTATGCAGTGTTTGAGTATGAGATAAGAGAATCTGAAAATTAAAATTATATACTCAATTATATTTCCATTCAATTTTTTTTAGACTTTTATAAATGAATACAATTTCTCTGCACCATTTCCACTGATCCCTCTCCACCAAGTCTGTGTTCTCTGACCTTTTTCTTGAGTTCATAATTTCTTCTTCTATGACTATTATTGTTATAATTAGATAATATATAAGCATGTGTGTGAAATAGTTTGTATGTAAACCACACGCGCACACACACACATATATAATACATGCTCATGTGTTCATACACATCAGAGTGTGTGTGTGTGTGTGTGTGTGTGTGTGTGTGTGTGTGTGTGTGTGTGTGTGTAAACCTGTTGAGTATACTTCATTGTGCCCATAGGTGTATGTGATTAGAGCTGACCAGTTTGGATAGGAAAACCTATTAGGGAGCTTGTCTCTTGACCAAACTGAGTCTTTCTCCTTCAGCAGCCATTTATTACCCATAAACCTGCATCTGAGTGAGCCATTGTGAAGTTCTTACACATCACATTAGCGTGTCAAGTGAGACAGTCACTGTGTCAGTCTTCAAGCAACAATATTGTTGAGATTTTATGGGTGTAGCATGCCTGCCTTGTCTATAAAACAAAACCATCATCTAGTCCTCTGATTTTTACCATCTCCCTGCCTTACAACAGTTCTCTAAAAAGTTAACATAGCCTGAGCTAAGCAGCTATGTTCAACTGTTCTTCAGAAGTGAGCTCCCTGGAAGGGACAATCTGCTCTCCGTTGATATGCCTCTCTGTTCCGTACACTCCAGGTTTCTAGCTTTTGTGCACTGTTACCCATGCTGCATGTTATTGTTTTGGTGATTCAGTTGTCTTACAGTCATTTCTGCTCATGTAAGTAATAAGTAACCCTACTAAAACTCCATTTGTTCATTACATTGGTCTTTGGCACTGTCCTTACCTGGTCTACCATTGGTTCATTATCTGGTGTGAACAGACATTTGTTCATGTCTTCCCCAAATAATATTACACAATATTCTCCCAACAACATATTTTTCTACTTTCCATTTCCTGTATCTTTTTTTTAAATGTTCACTAGTGTTAATTTCCATCTGAGATATTCTGTGTGGAAGACACATAGTGATATGTCATTGTGTTGCAGAAAGGCATCAATAATACACTCTTCAGAAAACCAGCAGGCCAATCTTGTACAGAGGCAACAGTACAGAAACTGAGAGGGGATTTAAACTCCTATTCCCTCTGAAATCCCTTTTCCAGGAGCTTTTTTCAGATGCTCATTTAACCCTGGGTTCAATATGTCATAATGTATAAAATATAAGAATATCCATGAATCTTTAAGGACATGGAAATATAAAAATTTCTCTGAAGGGGAGGGCATTTTGTGGTTATTTTAATCTGACCTAGCAAATAAACATGGATCATTATGACCTTTTATCCCCTACATTTGTCTTTGGAATCTTGAGCTGATTCATCTGGAATTCTTATAGATCACAATCATTATATCCACACACTCTCTGTGGTCTCCAGCTGCCCCAATAATTATAATTGGCCCCCTATCTTTAGGAGTGTGTCAGTGTTTTCCAGAGCTAACCTCCTGCTTCATAATTTCATATAAAAATATAATTTTGTTTTATATCTATTTGATGACTAATGATATGAAATTTCAAATAATTCATATCAAAGTACTTGAAAATTTCTTTAATTAGATTAAAGACACCTTATTGTTAATTTTTGTTTACATAAATATAAGTTTTGTTCATACACGTGAACAATATCACAAAACTACTCTTATTGTTTATAGGGCACACTATGTTTGGCAATCATCATCATGTATGGCTTACAGAAGTTGGGGGAGTCTATGTGATTACCACATATTTACATTTGTGTTAATTCTATTCACTTTTAAACCTGAAATAACAGCTAAATGCAGATTATGAAATCAATCACTCTATTAAGAGAAAAATTTTAGTAAAAATACAAAAAATAACAAATGTATTCTTAAACCATATTTGAGACATCAACACAATGTACAACTCTAATCCCCGTGCTTGGGAGGCTGAAGTCAAGGCACTCCTGAAAATTAAAGTTCTAGGACAGCATGTACTATGGACTGAAAATCTATCTAAAAAAATTAGAAAGGTATCTATAGAAAGCCAGTATAAATGATTAAGATTTCAAACTCAACTTTCAATACTACATGGGTAGTGACTATTTCTTTTTTAGTTTATAAAAATATCATCAAATGCTAACATTTCCTTTGCTGATGTCAGGTTGATGGATGGAAAACCATGTAATAACTTAAATTATCAAAAATTCAAACCTTTAAAATATTTCCTATGTTTGGTTTATGAACCAAATTTTTTACTTCACATCTTTATTTATGATCCTAAAAAGTGACATATGCAAGAGCTGATCAATGTTAAGTAGCTAGTTATCTCAGCTCAATTAGTCCACTGATTAGTGTGCAAATGAGCAGATAAAATAATTCAGGAACTATCTGTAGAGAACAGAAGGAAACCTCTGTCAAATATACTTCACACAAGAGGTTAATGTCTAGAACAGATTTTAAAACATTGCAAAACAATTAGCCAGGCATGGTTTTGCATGCTTTTATCGTAGCCCTTCAGAGCTGAGGCAGATAGATCTCAGAGTACAATGCAAGCTGGTCTACAGAGCAAGTTCCAGGACAGCCAGGGCTACACAGAGAAACCTTATCTCAAAACAAAACAAATAATCAAATAAGAATTACAGCAATTGAACGATGTAGCAAAAATCTTAAAAGTTCTTATTAATAAAATCAAACCTGAGGCCAATTATTGGGGTGAATGCTAGAAGGTCAGAGAAGCAGAACAAGCCACAGCTAACTTCACCTGGCCAACTTCTCAGCTGATCTTTCCTCAGACTGGAAGCCTCTGTGTCCTCATATCTGAATGGCTCTCAGCTGAACTGTGCTGCTAGAAGCCTGAAAGCTTAACCAGCCAAATGCTTCTAGTTTCTGGTCCTCACGCCTTATATACCTTTCTGCTTTCTACCACCACTCTCTGGGATTAAATGTTCGCTTTCTGGGATTAAAGGTGTGAATCACCATGCTTGGCTGTATCCTTGAACACATGGATTTCTGCCTCTGGAATGCTAGGATTAAAGGAGTGTGCTACCACTGCCTATTCTAAGTATCTAGTGGCTTTTCTGTTCTCTGAACCCAGATAAGTTTATTAGGGTACACAATATTTTGGGGAACACAATACCACCACAGAACAGTAATAATTTCATGCTTGGTAATGTAATCATAGAAATAAGCCAGTGACCTGGAATGTCACAAGTCCTGGATAATAAAGACTATTTTCTGTTTTTAAAATTCATGCAATCAAATAGCTTCTGAATAGTTACACTCACTCATAGGCCTAGCAGGCTCTCAGTCTTGCTCAGAGAAACATCTTTTTCTGGTGGGCAGCAGTCAACACAGATTCATAGCTGGTCAAAGGACTGATGATGAGAAACTCAGATCTCAGCACCAAAGAAGACAGATATATTAACATCCCTGTCACCAGATTTGGTTGAAGAGTGCAGAAAAAGAGGCAGAAAGGATGTATGACCCAGATGATGATGAGGAGTGCTGTAAAATTCTGTCTTCTGGATGTGACATGGCTATCACACCCATAAACTCACAATAGCTCTGGCTACCTGCACAAAAAGAGATCAAAACAATCAAAATTGTAGCATAACTGTGGTAGATGATGCAGCTGGATGTTTCTCTGGTCCTGCTCAGCCCCAAGGCCCCACAGCCATTTCTAAAATAATTACACAGAGGCTTATATTAATTATAAATTGTATGGCCTATGACTCAAGCTTCTTGCTAGACAGCTCTTATAACTTAACTCAACTCATTTCTATTAATCTATGCCCTGCCAGGCAGCTTCATGGCTTACTGGCCCTTTCACATCTTGCTTCTCCTGGCAGAGGCTCACAGTGTCTCCCCGCCTCTCCTTTCTTCTTCTCTCTCTTTGGTTCGAATGTATTGCCTAATCTTATTCTGCCTCGCCATTGGCCAAACAGCTTTATTTATTAGCCAATCAGAGCAACACATATTCATAGCATACAGAAAGACATCCCACAGCAAAAATGATCTTCAGCTATTGGAAGTGGATAATTGCTGGCGAAAGGAATATCATTCTTTCCTTAGGGCATGGCTACTGGTAGATTCTGTATGACTGGTAGATGGCCACAAACTCATGGACATATGGACAACACTAACTGGATTTAGTGGTGTACTTAGTGGCTGTTTTAAAAAGACATGAAGTTGTAAGAGGTAATAGTGAAAGTTGGAGAGGAGAAATTGAAGATATATCTCATCATTTTTTTCATTGTAGACATATATGAAAATTTCAATACTAAAGAAAAAAAAGAAAAATCATCAAATCTCCATAGCTACTTAATATTTGATAAGCCAATAACTAAAAGGCATTCATGAAACAAGGAAAGATGAATTGTACACACACACACACATACACACACACAAAAAAATATTCCATATCTTTAGCTATCAAAAATTAATATTAAAACTTACTATAGATTTCATTTCACTTCAGTAGGAAAGCCTATGACAACAAAAATAAATGTTCAGGACATGGAATCATTCTAGATACCTACATATAAAAATGGGATTTTTATTTATTCTGTGAAAGCTTCATCTGTTTAAACCATGTATTCTTATCATATTCACTTTCTAACACCTACTTCCATTTCTACATAGTATTTCACATTTCATTTCTTGCCAAAATTTATATATTCTATTGTTGTTGTTTTTGTTATTAATCCCCCGAGTTTTCTAGGGAGATGTTAACATAATTTTGTCTTCTGGAAATAACATTTTTCCATGCAGGACACTTCTGTTCTCCCCACCCCCCCAAATATACATCATACTTTTGACTTCTTTACAGACTAATGGGTTTCCATAAGGCTTTTCATATGTCATTTGTTCTGGCTAACTCTCCAGTAACCTTTCCTCTCCCCAATACCACTTTCTTCACTTCAACATGTCCAAAAAAAAAAAACATGAAATCACATAGTTTACATGAAATCTGTAAACTGTTTGACTAGAAAGAAAACTGTATTAAAAATGACAGCCCGGTGGTGGTGGTGCATGCCTTTAATCACAGCACTTGGGAGGCAGAGCCAGGTAGATCTCTGTGAGTTTGAAGCCAGCCTGGGCTACAGAGCGAGATCTAGGATAGGCATTAAAATGACACAGAGAAACCCTGTCTCAAAAAAAAAAAAAAAAAGAATGACAAATACCCCATATTCTCTCTCATAATAGTAGCTTCTAAATGCTCAATATCCATAACTAAGAGGAAGAAGTTTTGGCAGAAGCAGAGGTGCTAGAAATGGACCTATGAAATGGACAAGACAGATGTTGTAAACAAGTCAGATAGAAATGACAAAAGAATGCATGGAATGTGAAGAAGGAAGGGATGGGTACTGTGGCTAGATAGTCGAGGGAAGAAGAGAAGTGATGCAGTTTGCATCTGAATGTTATGTGCAAATTTTGTGTCATTATTTCTTTACTAACATAATTACATAGCATTCACATTGCATTAGATATCTGAATTAAAAAGTGAAGGAAACCTTAAAGAACAAAATCTATCAAAACTAAGAATATCTAAATACACTTATGAATAAAGAGTAAAAGAAATGTTATTATAATTCTGTATTGAATGTATTACATTCTTATAAACTTTTGTTCCTCTCTACCTTTCTCCCTCCTTTTCTCTCACTTACTTACTCAGTCCCTCCCTCCCTCCCTCCCTCCCTCCCTCCCTCCCTCCCTCTCACCACTCTTTCTTTCTTTCTTTCTTCCTTTCTTTCTTTTTCCAGTGCTGTGATCCTATATGCTAGGCAAGTTCTCTAAGACTGACATACATCCCTAGACCTTACTTTGTGGTTGTGGTTGTTGTACTCTTTGTTGTGTAGGGTAGAAAACCTAGTCCCTTGCATATATTAGACAAGTATTGTACCAGAGAGCTACAATCCAAGTCCCTTCTATTTGCAAAACTACTCAATGATTAAGAATAATCACAGAAAATAAGAAATTCTATATGCCTTTCAAGCCTATGCTTTTCTAGGGAGATGTTAACATATTGTAGTTTTGAGGCTAAGTGCAGCTTTATTTAGTTAAAAATGAGTCTTTTCTGAAAATTGCTTTGTCTTGCAAATAACTTAATGCATGAGTTATGTAACTCTCATTTAAATGGATAATGACTTTACTTTGAATCAGCTTTTATTGCCTCCAATATAATTTAGGAAAGTGTAACAAACAATCTCAATTACAAAAAGGTAAAAAAGCAGCTGCATTTTATATTACTTTTTCAAAATTCAACAATTGTTTTCTCAGAGGGAAAATGTGCTTCAGTGGCTGACTCAATAGGGAAGCATCTCTGAAAGTTCTATCCTCACACTATCAGCCTCCTAGATCCTGCTCTACAACTGCCTGCCCTGAATGGGAGATGGGTTGCTGATCATTAAATGCAGTGTGTGTGTGTGTGTGTGTGTGTATGCTTTTATGTACATGTGTTTGTATTGCATATGAGTGTACATGTCTATGTTATATATGTTTGTCTCTGTATATATGAGATTGTGTATGTTATTTTACAATAGTCAAAAACAGTTTATCAATTCTTTTGTAGAATTTCATCTTTGATATACTCATTTCAGTATAGATATTTGGTTAACCCCTGTACCTCTATATATGTATTTATTCCTAGTTCTGTATTTGCATCACTATTTAAATTATGATATATTTTTAAAGATATTTTTCACATTGAGAAACTTTGAATAATTGCTTATTTTGGGGTCTAGTTGTCAGATATGTGGAACATAATGTAAAAGAAAAAAACTTGTTTAATTACAATTATTTCTAAGTAACTATATTGCATACAATCAATATATGCCCGAGACAATATAATCAATATAATTTTTCTAAAGTCAAAATCTGCTAATATTACTAATATAATTGAATCTATGAATGAAGGCCTGATAGAAATAAATATTCATAGCTGTACTTTTATCAACATTTTCTTCCCTTGAAAGAAAAAAAAAATCTACAAGTAAAAACATAGCATTCAAAATAATCAAATGTTAAAAACTCACACTAGTGTTTGATGTGATTTTCAAAATGGAAAGAGGCTTAAGCCAGGCAGTCGTGATACAAAATCCCAGCACTCAGGAGACAGAACCAGGTGGATCTCTGTGAGTTTGAGGCCAGCCTGGGCTTCAAAGTGAGTTCTAGAAAAGGCGCAAAGCTATTCAGAGAAACTCTGTCTCAAAAAAAAAAAAAAAGAAAAAAGAAGAAAAGAAAAGAAAGAAAGAAAGAAAGAAAGAAAGAAAGAAAGAAAGAAAGAAAGAAAGAAAGAAAAGAAAGAAAAAAAGAAAGAAAAAGCCTTAACAGTCAGGAGGAAATAAAGAAATTGGAAATATGAGATATCCTTAAGCACTCTAATTATTTAACATGGTGGATTTAGAGATGAAAAACAAAAAAAGATGTAAAAGTCCTTAGGGCAACTCAGTCTATTATCTTAATTTGCAGAAAGGAATACTTATCTAACGAATTCCTGGAGAGATTCTTGTCAAATGGTACAAGTATTTTGGGATAGATATATGTCTCCTTTTATCAAAGAATCATATGTATTTGAGTTATTTTGGACTAACAGAGCCATTACTTTTTTTTATATTAGTTTATTTTTAAATTTTAATGTTTTTGAGAATTTCATACAATATATTTTGATATACTCTTTCCCTATCATTAACTACCCTCACATCCTCTCTTACCACCCTACTCAGTCAATTTAATGTTTTATGTTCTCTCTCCATAACAAAAACATACACATAAAAGCATATATATATATATATATATATATATATATATATATATATATATATATATATATATATCATACACACACATATGGGTTATGTTTTTGTTGACCATTTCTTCCTGAGCAAGAGCATAGGTCTTATCCCAGAGTGTGGTTGATATACCCAGTGTCACTCAATTGTAGAAAACCTATTTTTAGCTCTTTCAACAGTTATCAATTGCAAATAGCATATTGCTGAGAGGTGGGTCTTTGAGAATACTTCCCTTTATCCAGGCTGAATTTTTTTTTTCCGGGAAAAACTTATGCATGTTTTATGCATGCCGCTACAGTCTCTGTGAGGTCATGGGCATCAGCCCTACTGTGTCCGGAAAACACCATTTTCTTGAAGCCACTCACCACCTCTGGCTCTTAGAAATGTTGATGCTTCCTTTTTCCACATTGATTCCCACTCATGAGGCATGGGGTGTAGTACAAGTTTCCCATCTAAGACTGAGTTCTCTAGAGTCGCTCAGTCTCTGCAAGTTGTCCAGTTGTGGGTCTCTATGTTAATTTTCATCTACGAAAAGAAGCTTTTTCAATGAGAGCTCAATGGAGCAATAATCTATGGATATAGCAACATGTGATTTGGAGTCATTTAATTGCTATGTCACTTAGCAAAATAATAGTAATAGGTTTTCCCATAAAGCCCATCACCCATCTAGTCTCAATTCTTGGCTTCTATTATTACAGTCAGATAAGACTTCTATATCATGGAACAGACCTTAAATGCCAAGTTTAAAAATACATGGAATATTTCCCAAGTGTGCTTATTGCATTTGTACAGTGACCATGCTAATCTTCCACATGGCTGTGATTTTAAGTATTAAAGTGTTTTAATAAATCTCCTAGGGAATAGATATTAGCAATTTATTGCACTATTAGAAAATCCCAGTCAATGTATTTCTCTCATACTGTAGCAGGCTCCTCTTATATCGTCTACTGTATACTAGCTTCATGTTAATGTTTATTCCAAATGTTATTAACAGTTTTCTTTCAATGCCCTGTTTCTTCCAGTCACTGTGAAGCTTATCAATTGTACAATAGTTTCTGATGATGTATGTTTTCTGGCTAGATCTTTGGATCCATATCAGATCTAATAGTGGCTTCATTGATGAGAATGGCATTATTCATATTTGGAGTTTATATTTTCCAACTTACAATAGAAAAGGCCTACTGTGGTATCCATCATTTAATACTTATAGATTATCATCCATAGAGCTAACATGAGCTGTGACACTTGGCCATGTGTGAATAATGGCCATAATTTAAGTGTTTGTGTGCAAGTACATTAAAAAGAAGGAAAGAAAGAAAAAAGAAAGGAAGAAAAGAAAAAGAAAGAGAGAGAAACAAACAAACAAAGAGGGAAGGAAGGAAGAGATAGTCAAAGAGGGTATAAGAGAAGAAACAAATCGCATGTAGAAAGCAAGGAAATAATTCATTTGAATTTTTAATCCATTTATATTTATTTCACTATTACATATATACACACATATGAAGAATTTTGATCATATTCACCCCCATCATCCTCTCTTCCCTCCTTTCCACTTCAGCCCAATAATTTCTTATTCTCAACAAGCTTACCTCCTATTTTCACATCTATTTTATCTTTTTTTTTAATTTGGTTTTTGTGTATTCATTTGTATTTAATTATATTTGATTACAGAAGCCTGCATGTGTATGATTTATCTGTGTAAGGTCATGTTATTATTGGTTACACCTCTGAAGAATATGTTTCTCCCTCTTGCAACTATTAACCCCCATTGATTTCTCTCCCCTACCCAGGACTTACTGTTGACAGTGAGTCTTGAGAATGGAATAACAGGTGTTTATTTGTATAAAAGCCATGTTATGTTTGGAAGACAGCATTTAATGCACTCTTTGCATTCCTCCAGCTCTTACTCTTCATATCTTCTCCTGCACATTGGCCATTTATGAGTCTCTGTACTTATCATCAGCAGCTTCTTTTAGGAAGGGGAAATTTTTTAAATGTATACAATTTTGTACCTTATAAAATTAGTTATACTTTATCTGTATTTTATCCTGAAAATAGTGAGGATATTTCCTCACATGAAAAGTATTATTTTTCTAGTGCTGTTTTTTTTTTTTGGTGTGTGTGTGTGTGTGTGTGTGTGTGTGTGTGTGTGTGTGTGTGTGTGTTTACCCTAGTGGAGTGTGCTGTGCTTTTGTGAATTTAACATTCCCATATATTTACAATCTTAGCAGTCTGGACTTCTATGTAACTTGTACCACAGCTTCCCTTTATGTTTAGACATATTTGGTGGCTTAATACTACCTTACATGTTCAAAGAAGGAAATCAGGGAGAGGTACACAGAAGGGTTTAGAGGAATGAAAAGGAAGAGAGATATTATATGATTATATTTTAACCTCAAAAATTATAAGCAATGAAAGAATCCAACCTGTTTACACATATAAAACATTAATTGAATGAAAGAACATACTGTGTATTTGAAATAAAAAAGTCTCCAATAAGTTAATTTCTTCCATCCTTAGAAGGTTAAGGACAAGATAAACAATGGATGAATGGTCATGTCTTTAGTCTTGGAAATGGACTTGGACATCAGTGGTCCTGGTTCAGAAACCAAGACCCAGTTTGGGATTTATGACTCTGCTCTTTCTATAATTGCATGTTCAGATTAGCACACTATGGAACTTTGTTTTCATCCATAATGGTGTGACCCAAATTTTTGTATTATTTAATTCTCCTTTCTGTTTTTATGCAAGCTATAAAATTTCTTCTCTATAAGACCACAATTAAGATTAAAAGAATAGATAACTGTTAGAACTGTGTAAAGGAGTATTGGTTCTATTAAGACTTACTGGTGCATACTGATAAATTGTTTTCTAGAAAGAATTTCTGAGTTCTAAAAGGAGTTGAATACCAGTTTCATGATATCTTCTCTGCACTAAACTACATTTTCTAGACATTGTAGATGGGATCAGCATTGTGGGTAAAATGGTTGCAATATTCAATTCCATTATGTCATTGTTAGTGAGACCACAGTAATTAATTGTCTTTCTTCACAAATTCTCAGCTAACTGGTAATGTTTTTAGCCCATGATATATATTGGCTTCAGATGAACCATATTATTTTTATCTTGTCATAATTGTAATTATTGCTAATTGGGCCATCTGATAGCATCTCAGCTTGTTTTATTTTTTAACGCATTTCTTGATGGGGAACCACCATGCAGCTCCAACCTGTATCAATGACAATAGGTCAGATGATTGAAAGAAAAAAAAGGGACAGAATGGTGAGGCAAGGTGAAATGTGCTAAAATAATTACCTGTATTTCCACAGCTGGTTAAATACAGAGAAATTAAAGCTGTGCATTGATAAAGAGTGTGCAAAAAGAGAAGGCACATTATGACACTTTCCATTATCATGTAGGGTTAGGTCTGTGGAGAACAATTACTTCTCTCATGAATTACATTTCCCATTTAGTGACTTGACAATAAATTGAAGAATGCTTTAGATTGTAGGATCCCAGCAAGGAAAATAAATGTGGTTCTAGGTGAAAGAAGCTGACGTACTATTAAAGCAACACTTTATATATCTAGATCCATTAACAATGTGTGATAGGTACATAATTCAAAAGCCAAATATTCAACAGGAGCCATGTGTCAGTTCTGTACACTGGTTTGACTTTAGTTAATTCACACAATCTAGAAATTATTATTCTTATTAGTACTATTAGTATTCTCGATGTTCAAGAAAAAAAATGAGGTTCAGATGAGCACAGCTGCTAAACCCAACTGTCTCACACATGTAAGTTTAGGATGCCATCCTGGAGAAATTTTTTTAGATAAAAACCAACACCAGGCCGGGCGGTGGTGGCGCACGCCTTTAATCCCAGCACTTGGGAGGCAGAGGCAGGCAGATCTCTGTGAGTTCGAGGCCAGCCTGGGCTACCAAGTGAGTTCTAGGAAAGGCGCAAAGCTACATAGAGAAACCCTGTCTCGAAAAACCAAAAAAAAAAAAAAAAAAAAAAACCAACACCAGCTCAAGCATGAATAAAAAATATTCAGAAATACAATTTTATTTATATAGGTTGGAGGTCTTCCTTATTTTAGTTGGTAAACACTATATTTTTCAAACCATGTTATGTATATAAAGATTGAGATGCATGTATCTACATTTTACACACACACACACACACACACACACACACACACACACACACACCATTTTATGTCTGCCCCCAAATTCCGGTGTTTCCATGGTAATAGTATTAAGGGATAGAGCTCTTTTTTGTTGTTGTTGTTGTTTTTCAATACAGGGTTTCCCTGTGTAGCTTTGTGCCTTTCCTGGATCTCGCTCTGTAGACCAGGCTGGCCTTGAACTCATAGAGATCCACCTGCCTCTGCCTCCCTAGTGCTGGGATTAAAGGCGAGTGCCACCACCGCCCGGTGGGATGGAGCTCTTAAGAGCTGATTAGATCTTAGAGTTTCTCTATAAGGTTAAAGTCCCCCAAAGTGGAATTTCACATTGCTCTGTTGGGTTAAATCTTCCAACCTTCACAATGTGAGGACACAACACTCATCCCTCAGGATGCTACTATCTGCTTTGTTCTGGAATCCCCGGCCTCAGAGAGCTTGAGATAGTTTATTAGTTATGAATTACAGAACTTGTTTTTATTTTTAAGAGTAATGCATCTCAACTAAGATAACGTGTGTGTGTGTGTGTGTGTGTGTGTGTGTGTGTGTGTGTGTGTGTGTTTATTTAAAAGGCAGATTAAGAGAGAAGAAGAAAGAATGATGGAGCACAAATACCCCGAAATCCTTCAATCTCTCACCATCTCACTGATATTTGGATATTATTTGCTTTTGAGTGGCTTACATGTTCTTACTTGTACTATTGAATAATCACACCTTTTGTGCACATGTCTGAGAACATGAGAGAAAGCATCTCTTCTCCTTAGAAATGGCTTTCCAAACACTGGGCACTGCTGCTTCCTCTAACACCCATGGACATTTTCAAGTTCCTGAGATCATTCTCCTGCCTCCATTCTATGATTTCTGATGAATAGTGCTCCTACAAAGAAACATTCTTTATTTAATGAACATTGTTATTTCCTTTAATTCTTTATTTCACCATAGATGTGAAATTTCTCAATTATTTGGACAACTTGTGTTCATCTGACCATGAATATTATTTAGTGGGACCCAGACTTATGCCAGTAACTTGATACATACATCCATTCCCCTTCTCTAGGCATATAGATAGGGATTTTAGACTTCTCTTGCCAATACACTCATCACTGTCATGTGGCTTTGGTCCCTTATCTAAGCAGGAACACTGGACTTGTACTACAAACCCCATCAATAACCTATATCAGAAGACTGCCTTCTTCACCCAGGGGTACTGGAACCACATGAGCAACTTCACTCACCTCTGAAACCTGCTTGAAGACCATATGCTCTGAGTCTGTATTCCAGCCATGTCTTTTTCAGCAGGTATGAGTCACAAACTGCAATCACAGCTCCATTATGAATTTTCTCATTCTTCAAGTAGTCATTTTGAATTAAAGGGGAAAAAAACTTGTACCGGTTACTGTTTTTATTATTTTGTTACACTTTCCTTATATGATGCTCCAGACCTTGTGATTATTCAGCAAGTGTGCATATAAATTCATACCAAATGATATTATAACTTGACCTTACTTTTATCTAATTATTCATCAGAATCTTATCATTAATCATCATAAGCACTTTGATTCAATGTGATTAACATGCTAAAGTTTTGTCCATTTCTTTAGAAAGAAAAGAAAAAAATGATGAAATGTCCATGTTCTATGAGAAAAATTATATTTTATTAAATGATAGTTAAAAGTCTACTAACATGAGATGTCTTACCTTTTTGTTTGTTTGTTTGTTTGAATTCTAGATGTCTAACACTAGGTCTCTCCTTAAGTGATAGGTACTTTAACACTAAGACAAACTTCAGATCCTAAATAGTTCTTAGTTGTTTTCATCCTTGGCAGGGGGTGGGGGGTGGGGGGTGGGGTTCTTTACCACAACTAACTATGGCTTTCAAAAGAATATTTTCTTTGTATCTGAATCCTATTTTCAATAATAGAGCAACAGGGTAGAATCTGAAGATGATGTGTCAAGAATCAAGTCACCATTTGTATGGCAGAATTTCTCTTTCTTCTTGCTGTCTGACATGTGGAAAGCTGTCCAATGTCTTAGATATAATTTTTCTGTCTGTGAAATGTAACTTTGGACACTATAATATTTGTGAACTGACTGACAGGCCTTTGACACTTTTGGTAACTTCCTAATTTTATGATTACGTTTTTTTTGTATTTTTTATGATCCTCTCCCATATTTAAAGAATCTATTTTAATTTATGTGTAAAATATGATCATCTTGTATCAAAACAGACAAAATATTCTGTGGAATATTATTCAATCTATTCTAAATACATGCAGCTACTTTGATCTGATGCTGCCTTTCACAGATTAAATCTCTCTGTCTTCATTTACGTTGGTTTAAAGCAGCTAATGTTTTCACACACAAGGAACCAGATGATTAGCTGTCTCAGGAGAAGTCAAATGGGCCATATATTTGGCTCAGTAATTTTAGATGCACAGTAAGATTTTCCATTTCAGACAAACATATTTTTCTTAACAGATGAATCTTAAAGGATCCAGTATTTATGCATTGTCTTCTTTCCTTTCATTACAGATAACATTTTTAAGTAGAGAAATACAAGTTTCCTTGTGAAAATTCTCATGTTGATTTATCTGGTTGGGGTAGAGGGATCATATAACTTTTCTAGAATCCTTCTTTCCATTATCTTAAACCGTGGGCTGAAAGCATCAATCAGTCGGCAGTGGGTAGAATGACATGTTCAACACCTACCAGAGAGCAGAAAATAGTTTTTGTATCAAACTTTCTATTGAGTTGTGCAACTTAAATTTTAGAAAGAAATCAAAGAAAAATAGCATTTCAAATGGAATTCTTAACCTGAATTACTTCAGATTTTATTTTCTGCAAAACTTAGCAATGTTCTCAAAAAGAGCATAGGGCAGAGAGAGGGCAACTTTGGAATTCTTCTACAATATTAGGATTTAATAGAAAGAGATATTAAGTATTACCTACACTGTATAAGTCCATTTCCTATGGAAGTTCAGAAATTTTCCTTGATAGTACAATTTTACTTTTATTTATTTATTTATTTATTTATTTATTCATTTATTTATTTTTAATTAAGAAAATTTCTATTCATCCTACATATCCAACACAGATTGCCCTGTCCTCCCTCTGCCTCCCCTCAGGCCCCCCAAACCACCCCTGATTGACACCTCCTCAAAGACAAGGTCTCCCCTGGGGAGTCAGCATAGCCTGGTACTTTCAGCTGAGGCGGGTCTAAGCCCCTCCACCTCCCTGCGCCAAGGCTGTGCAAAGTATCTCACCATAGGCACTAGGTTCCAAAAAGCCGGCTCATGCACTAAGGACAGGTCCCAGTCCCACTACCTGGGGGCCCCCCAAATAGTTCAAGTTAAACAACTGTCTCATTTATCCAGAAGGCCTAGTCCAGTACCGTGGGGGCTCCTCAGCTATTCGTTCACAGTTCATGTGTTTCCACTACTGCTTGTCCCTGTGCTTTTTCCAATCATGGTCTCGATATCTCTTGCTCATAGAATCCCTCCTCTCTCTTTCATCAGTTGGACTCCTGGAGCTCAACCTGGAAACCAGTCATGGATCTCTGCATTTGCTTCCATCAGTCACTGCATGAGAGTTCTATGACAGTTAGGGTATTCAGTCATCTGCTCCCCAGCTCAGGCACCCTCTGGACTATTGCCAATAGTCTGTGGTGGAGTCATCATTGTGGATTCCTTGGGACCTCCCTAACACTCTGCTTCTTCCTATTCCCATGGTGTCTTCATTTATCATGGTATCTCTTTTGTTGTTCTCCTACTCTGTTCCTGATCCAGCTAGAACTTCCCGCTCCCCTAAACTCTCTTTCCCCTGACTCTTGCCCTCCATTACCCTCCCTCACCCCTAGTTTGCCGATGTAGATCTCATCCATTTCTATGTCACTGGGAGGTCCCTGTGTCTTTCCTAAGGTCCTCCTTACTAGCTAGCCTCCCTAGAGCTGTGGATTACAGTCTGGTTATCCTTTGCTTTATAGCTAATATCCACTTATGAGTGAGTACATACCATGTTGTCTTTCTGAGTCTAGGTAACCTCACTCAGGATAATATTTTCTAGTTCCTTCCATTTGCCTGTGAACCTAATAATGTCATTGCTTTTCTCTGCTGCATAGTACTCCATTGTGTATATGTACCACATTTTTTTTATCCATTCTTCAGTTGAGGGACATCATCCTTAGTCATCAGGGAAATGCAAATCAAAACGACTCTAAGATACCATCTTTCACCTGTCAGAATGGCTAAGATAAAAACACCAGAGACAGCTTATGTTGGAGAGGATGTGGAGCAAGAGGAACACTCTTCCACTGTTGGTGGGAATGCAAACTTGTACAGACACTTTTGAAATCGGTATGGTGGTTTCTCAGAAAATTGGGAATCAATCTCCCTCAAGACCCAGCTATACCACTCTTGGGCATATATCCAAGGAATGCTCCATCATACCACAAGGACACATGCTCAACTATGCTCATAGCAGCATTACTTGTAATAGCCAGAACCTGGAAACAATTATACTTATTAAATTACACACAACAATGCTTTAGGATGGTGGAAAGAGAAGTGCTGGTGCTTCATCTGTAGCTGCTGACAGGCTGTCTATAAGGTGCTTAGCAGTGACCAGAAAAATAAAAACAAAACTAAAAAACAAACTAAAACAACCAAATGTGAAACAATAAAAAATGAACAGGACTGTTATCCTAGCCTAATTTAAAAAATAAACATTAAGTATTGGTTTATAATTGGAAAACATTCTGTACATTCAAATCTGAAAGTGAAAATCAGTATCATTACTTTGACTTGTAACATAAGCCCAGGAAAACTGTTATAGAAAGTACCTGAAAAGCATTATTTTGAATTTTAAGTTGGGCATGCCTCTGTAATGAATTGTGTCTGAAAGTAAGAACAATATTATAAATGTCCACCCACTCACCTTAAAAAACAGAGAATGAAACTCATTTATCTCAATTTTTAAAGCCTGAGAAACTTGAGGTAGAAGTGATAAACTGATGTTTTTTTGTTTTTTGTTTTTTTTTTGTTTATCTGACTTGAACAATAAAAGGAAAATAATACACATTGGGTCTGCATATAAAAAGATAACTAGTTTTTCCATTAGCAACACATATTTTGAATAATGATATGATTTTAAGACAAGATTTACAGAAAGTTGACTGGAACTGAGATGTCTCACTGGGAAAGAACATTTACAACAGAAACATGAAAACTGACCTCAACTCTCCAGCATAACATCAATGCCAAATACAGCTGCCTTTGTCCATAATCTCAGTACTGTGAAGTTGAACAGAGAGCATGCCCACCATTGATTACTTTTGCTCAATACCCACCCAGAACCAGCTTCACTGGAGAGAGGAGTGGGGGAGATAAGACTACATTCTGTGAAATTAAATTAACTCCATTTCTGGAAGTTAATGTTCTTTTTTTAAACCATTCAGGTGATTTCATTGTCGTTTGTAGATGTAACCAACCATCTTATTAAATAAGAAACACAGAACCAATGTAAAAAAGAAAGCCGAGAGGTCAGAGCTCAGAGCTAAAATCTTACCCTTCCTCCTGCGGTGCTCCTAGCTTCCCAAAAGAGAGCTACTTCCTGTGTGTATGTCTTTAAATAGTCTTTCTGTTCTGTCTTCTCATTGGTTGTAAACCCAAACACATGACTGCCTCATCACTGCCTGTAAGTACAGCCCTCCAGGTCTTAAAAGCGTATGTCTCCAATGCTGGCTGTATCCCTGAACACACAGAGATCTACCTAGCTCTTCTACCAAGTGCTGGGACTAAAGGCATGCGCCGCCACTGCCACTGCCGCCGCCACCACCACCACCACGATCTTGCTATGGCTCTAATAGCTGTGACCCCTGGACAACTTTATTTATTAACATACAATGAAAATCACATTTTAATACAAATAAAATACCACCATAGTCATTGAGTGATGTGTTTAGGGAAAATATTTACAATTCATGATTATTAGCAAGGAGACATAATATTGCAAATGTATGCAAGTCTTTCCTTGATCTGCTTCATGTTCAGGCACACCTTACCCCTAAAAGACAGAACAGACTCACTGTGACAGGGCAAACATTCCTGCCTCAGAGTGGTGGGACATGTCTCTACTCTCAGCTTTAATGAACTGTAACAGCAGGATTGCCATGAATTGAATGCCAATCTGGGCTTTATGGTAAGTTTCAAGCCAGCAAGATGGTAAAGTAAGAACTTTAAAAAGAGAAAAAAGGAAGCAGTTCTATCTGGAGGGTAGAACATAGTCTATTTAGTGACAAACAAGTACTTTCTTTTAGAAGCACTGTGTCATAGATTTAGTCCTGTGATTATAGAAGAAAAATATGGCAGAAACATTCAATACAGTTTATTAAATAGAATTTTTATACTCAAAGTTATGTCTTCATATTTTGAAGCATATACATTTAAAGCTCAAATTAACAACAAATATACATTAGAATGACTTTTTCATATTTAATTTACAATTATTCTTGAATGAATGTCTGAACAAAATTACCAAGTACTATTTTGTGTGATACTTAGGCAGTATCTTAATTTTTATACTTGGTGAATCTGAAATGGAAGAATTTATTGAAGTGATTAATTTAAAGGGGTAATCAATAAGGATTGGGAGATTATGATGTACTGACAACCATGTGATTTGATTGATTTAAAATGGAGATTATTTGCTTTTATGTCACATACAACTCTTACTTTAATGGCTGGTATCCTGCTTTAGGAGCTTGCTCAGAGGACTGAGTATAAGAGAATGAAATGATGACTGTGAAAAGAAAGACATGGCAAGTAAATATTACTTTAAAAATTCCCAACTAAGAATAGTATATGCCATCCTTGTCTTTATCCCATTGGCCAGACTAAGACTGGTTTGAATATGAGGTCAGGAAGGTTAAGATTGTAAGTCTATCTTGGACAGCAGAAATATTTGTTATATAGGAATAAATTTAGCCAATAATTAGTAGCCAAATTGGGTTAGATATAAAGAAAGTTGGCAGCTAATTAAAAATTACTTGATTCATTATATGTCTGTGTTAAAAATTTTTTGACTGTCATTGTGTTCCTAAGGTTGGCCTCAAACTCAGAATCCTACTTCCCAACTGTGATGTGTAATTAGAATGTGAATGCAAGTTTGTCCATAACTTACATTAACATTTTTGTATATTATTGCTTTTTATTTGGTGTTAGTAGACTTCTTTTATATCTATAATACATTGCTTATGTGTTGTAAAGTGGACATCACTGTCTTCTATGAATTGCTTGAATTTAAAAAACATACAAAAATTTCATTTCTAGTTTTGAAAGATGTTACAAAATAGTATTTCTTTTCTTCCTCTAATAAAAATGGGAAATATTATATAGTCATGTCTATGCACTTAAATAAAAATAAATCTTTAAATTAAAATTAATTCTGATAGCTGGCCATTTCTTGTCACCAAAGGAAAGTTCTAGTACTGTAACTCAGTTACATCCAACTGAGTTGTTGGCCAAAGGGGTCCAACTGAAATCCCCAAACAATGAAGGTGGTTGCCAACACAGTACACTGATCTCTACAAACTGACAGAAGGGCCCCATTACTGAAGACAGCAGTCACACAATTCATTGAACATGGAGAGATCAAGGTAGTACCTATATATAATCTTCAACTCTAAGTCCTCCTGTCTGTGGTACCAGAAGGTACGCTGTAGGAAACCAACAGAGAAACATAAACACCAGTTCAGCCACAAAACCTTTGATCTACAATCTGTCCTGTCTGAAAATACGCTAGGGCAATAGTGGCACAAATCTTGTGGGAGTAAACAACCCAATTCCGATTGGACTTAAGGCCTACTCTGTGAGATGGAACCCATACTAAATGTTGCCTGGGTTACCAATAACTGCAGACTAGATAGCCTAGAGACCTAGGGTGAAACCAAATACTACTGGACTAAAAAAAGAAACAATAAAATGACTCCTAATGATATTCTGCTATACTTATAGATCAGTGCCTTCTTCAGCCATCATCAGAGAAGATGCCTTCTGCAACACATGGAAACAAATACAGAGAGCCACAGCCAGACATTACACAGAGAGAGATACCTTGAAACACACAGCTATAAATGTGATGTCTCCATCAAATCCCTCCCCTCAGAACTCAGGAAACCCCACAGAAGAGAAGAGGGAAAGTATGTAAGGTTCTGAGGGGATGGGGGACACCAGGGGAACAAAGTGTTCTAAATCAACTGAGCAAAGTTCTTATGAACTCACAGAGACTGAATCAAGAAGCATAGATCCTACAGTAGTCTGCTCCAGGAATTATGCTTTCAGTTTAGTATTTTTAATGGGATTCCTGTGTGTGTGTGAATGAGTGTCTCTGATACCTGAGCCTTCTCTCAGGGCACTTCTCCTTCTGGTGGTATGTCTTGCCCAACTTCAGTGTGGTCTATTTTGTTTTATCTTATTAGGTTGTGGTTTCTTTTATATCTTATCATTATCCTTTTGAAGCCTGTTCTTTTCAATTAAGAGACAGAAAAAGTAGATAAGGATGGAAGAGGAAGCAGAGAATAACTTAAAGAGGTAGAAGGAAGGGAAACTGTAATTGGGATATATTGTATGAGAAAAGAATCTATTTTTTAAAAAATAGAAAAAAATTAAATAGGAAAAAATACTTCAGGTTGCACAAAAGCTTTAAATGAACATTTTCCTCATATTGCAGTTAAATAAATATAAATTCCTTACAGTATACTAAAGACTCATTAATTCTAGTGTCTCCTCTCCAACTACACCTTTTGTTATCCTTAAGTCATTTGCTTTTTTAACTCACTTTGTCCTTTTCTTTGCTTGGATACTTTTATGGACATTTGTGCTAGGATGACATGCACATCCTACAGTATCTATAATTTAATGATAATAAAACCACTTTCATTATTTTTATTTTATTTTCCATACTTGAGACTGTCCCTGCAGGTATCCAGGCAGGAAAGTGTATCAGATGAAGACATAAGAATGAAAACTCGTTCAGATTGCCTTTGTCAACCTGGATCAGAATTCAGGGAGTTTAACAACAGGCAGTTAATTGTCAGTATATTTAAAACACAGTGCAATTTGAGAAAAGGTTTCCAGGGAACAGTCAGTCCAACTCTAGGTGCAATATGCAGCTTAAGTTGTGTCTATATAGAAACTCATCTTCAAAGTACATGAGGCTATGAGGGTGGGTTTTATCATGAAAAAGCTGAGAATCTAGTGTGGGCTCTGACCTACAGTCCAGAGGTCAGCATGTCATAAAGTACATGTGACATCTCCCTAAAGATTCATACCAGTTTAGGAAGGGAAGAGACTGGGAAAATCATTCTCAGGAATTTGACTGAGGTCTGTCTCTATAGCAAAAGTTGGGTGAGGTCTGCCTCCACAGACAGCAAAAAGGTCATGAGATGATTAAAAAAAATGCACTCCTAACCTTCTGAGTGTGAAAACAGGTATTTTATCTCCTTCACTGAGGAAATGCCCCTGTGTTTTTAACATTTCTAGTTCCTTGGTGCTCTGTGGCTACAAAGACCTTTATGCCCCCAACACATACTCACTTTATTATGATGTTTTAATGAAGAAGTAGCCTATTGTTCTTAGTTGTCCTGTAACAAACATCATTACTAATGGTATGTCTCCTTTTCCAAATGACAACCTCTACTTCCAAGCTAGTTATTTTACCTGAACTACATATTAGAGGCAATATACTAGACACTGTCTTTGTTACCACTCCTTAGATTTCCTCCATCCCCTTTCCTTCATAACCTTTCTCTTCATATGATCACCTTCTACTTCTGTATATGGTAACCCTGAATATGACCTATCACATTATTCTTTATATCTGAGTTCATCAAATTTGTTTAGTTGTATGTTGATGTGTATGTAGACTAGTTTCATACATTTGCTAATGTGCTATACGTTAATCACACATGCTTTTATTCCTTCAGATATATTCTAGAAATATATCTTCACATAGATTTATATAGCACCTGAAAAGTTTACTACATATTAGTAGTGCATAAGGGTACCCTCACTCCCATAAACAGCACCATTTTTATGTTTTTTTTTTGATGAAAGCCATTATGATTGGCATAGGATAGAACTTTTTACAAAATTTTATTCTTTAATTTTTTTTCTTTCCTTTTACATACCAACCCCTGTTCCCCCTCTCTCCCCCTCTTTCACTCCTCCCTCTCTCCACCATCCCACCCCCATTTCCTCCTCATAGAGAATAAGGCTTCCATTTTGGTAGTCAGTCATTACAGGCTGGCATACCAAGTTGTAGCCAGACTTGGCCCCTCCCTCCAGCATCAAGGCTGAGCAAAGCATCACACTATAGGGAATGAGCTCTAAAAAACCAGTGTGTGTACATGGGATAAGTCCTGGTCCCATTGCCAGGAGACCCACAAACACATCAAGCCATGCGACTTTTGCCCACATTCAGAGGGCCTAGTTTTGTCCCATTCAGGCTCCCCAGCTGTCAGTCTAGAATCCATGAACTCCCACTAGCTTGGGTCAGCTATTTCTGTGTTTTTTTTTTTTTCTCATCATGATTCTGACCCCACCCCCCACCCCCTTGCTCTTATAATTCTTCTTCCCTCTCTTCAACTGAACTCCAGGATCTTGTCTAAGTTTTTGACTGTCGGTCACTGGATGTAGGTTATATGGTGATAATTAGGGTACACACCAATCTGAGTGTAGAGGAAGGCTAGTTCAAGCACCCTCTCCACTATTGTTATGAGTCTTAGCTGAGGGCAATCTTGTCAGTTCCTGGTATTTTCTCTAGCTGCAGATTTCTCCCCATCCCCTTAGTGGTACACTCTGTCAAGATATTCCTTTCATTGCTCTCCCTCCCCTTCTCTCTCACATGTTCCCACCTCCCATCTTCTCCCATCCCCTCTCCTATATTTCCCCCCTCCCAGTTTACTCAGGAGATCTTAACCCTTTTCCCTTTCTGGGGCAATCCATCTGTGTCACTATGATCTAGGATAGAATCTTAATGTCGTTTTAATTTGCATTTACTAAATGAGTACTAATGTTAAATATTATTTTTATTGGCCGTTTGTATTTCTCCCATTGAGAACTGTATGAATTATCCTCAGCACCTTTTTATTATTTATTTTAATATTATTTTTTATTCATTTTACATACCAACCACATATCCCTCTCTCATCCCTCCTCTCACTCCTCTGCCCCCCCACCTTCCCCTCCTCATCCCCTCCTCAAACAAAGTAAGTTCTCTCACAGGGAGACAGCTAAGTCGGGTATATTCAGTTGAGGCAGGATCAAGGCCCTCTCCTTTATCCGGAGTGAGCAAGGTGTCTGACCATAGGTAATGGGATGCAGAAAGCCAGGTCATGCACCAGGGATCGAGCCTGATCACACTGCCAGGGGCCCCTCAAACAGACCCAGCTACACAGCTGTCTCCTGTCTGCAGAGGGTCTAGTCTGGTCCAATGCAGGTTCCAAAGCTGTTGGTCTAAAGTTCGTGAATTCATTTGAGCTTGATTCAGTTGTCTCTGTAGATTTCCCCATCATGGTCTTGACCCCCCCTTGCTCAGGTAACCCCTCTTCCCTCTTTTCAACTGGACTCCCAGAGCTCAGCCTGGTGCATTGTTGTGGATCTTGTATTTGCTTCCATCAGTTACTGGATAAAGGTTCTTGATGTCAGGGCATTTGACAATTTGATTACCAGGGTAGGCCAGTTCAGACACCCTCGCCACTGTTGATAGTAGTCTAATCAAGGGTCATCCTTGTGGATTCCTGGAAACTTCCCTAGCACCACATTTTCCCCTTACCCCATAATATCTCCCTCTATCAAGATATCTCTTTCATTGCTATCCCATTCTATCCCTCCCTCAGCTCTATCCCTTACCTTCTATTCCCCCCCGCACCTCTTCCCCAGTTTGCTCATCAGGATCTCTTCTGTTTCCCCTTCCCAAGTTGATCCGTACATCCATCCTTCTTAGGATCCTCTTTCTTTTCCTAGCTTCTCGGGAGCTGTGGGTTGTAGTCTGATTATCCTTTACTTTACATCTAGTATCCATTTGTAAGTGAGTACATATCATGTTTCTCTTTAGGAGTATGGGTAACCTCATTCAGGATGATATTTTCTAGTTCCATCCATTTGTCTGCAAATTTCATGATATATATATAACAGCTGAATTATAGTCCATTGTGTATATGTACCACATTTTCTTGATCCATTCTTGAGTTGAGGGGCATCTAGGTTGCTTCCAGTTTCTGGCTATTACGAATATAGTCAAGCAAGTTTCCTTCTGGTATGATTGAGCATATATCCCTTGGGTATATGTCTAAACGTGGTATCATTGGGTCTTGAGGTAGATTGATTCCCAGTTTTCTGAGAAAGTGTCATAGTGGTTTCCAAAGTTGCTGTACAAGTTTGCATTCCCAACAACAGTGGAGGAGTATTCCCCTTTTCCCACATCCTCTCTAACATAAGATATCATCAGTGTTTTTGGTCTTAGTCATTTTGATTTGCATTTCTCTGATGACTAAGGATGTTTAGCAATTCCTTAAATGTCTTTTGGACATTTGGAATTCTACTGTTGAGAATTTTCTATTTAGACCTGTAGCCCACTTTTAATTGGATTGTTTGGTATTTTGTTTCATTTCTTGAGTTTTTTTTTTTATATATTTTGGAGTTCAGCCCTCTGTCAGATGTGGGATTGGTAAAAGTCTTTCCCCATTCTTTAGGCTGTCATTTTGTCTTATTTCCTGTGTCCCTTGCCTTACAGATGCTTCTCAGTTTCAAGTGGTCCCATTTATTATTTTTTTTTATCTCAGTGTCTATGCTACTGGTGTTTTATTTGGGAAGTGGTCTCCTGTGTCAAAGCTTTCTAGACTATTTCCTACTTTCTCCTCTCTTGGGTTCAGTGTAGCTGGATTTATGTTGAGGTCTTTGATCCACTTGAATTTGAGTTTTGTGCATGGTGATAGTTATGGGTGTATTTGCAATCTTCTACATGTTCACATCCAGTTATGCCAGCATCATTTGTCGAAGATGCTTTCTTTTTTTTCCATTGTACAGTTTTGGATTCTTTGTCAAAAATCAGGTATTCATAGGTGTGCAAAATAATGTCAGGATCTTCACTTCAATTCCATTGGTCCATATGTCTGTTTTTATGCCAAAACCATGCTGTTTTTCTTACTGTAGCTCTTTTGTAGAGCTTGAAGTCAGGAATAGTGATTCCTCCAGAAGTGGCATTATTGTAAAGGATTGTTTTAGATATTCTAGGTTTTGTTTTTCCATATGAAGTTGAGTATTGTTCTTTTCGAGTCTGTGAAGAATTGTGTTGGGATTTTGATGGAGTTTGCATTGAATCTGTAGATTGTTTTTGGTAAAATTGCTATTTTTATTTTGTTGGTTCTACCTATCCACGAGCATAGGAGATCTTTCCATTTTCTGATATCTTATTCAATTTCTTTCTTCAAGGACTTAGAGTTCTTGTCATACAGGTCTTTCACTTGTTTGGTTAGAGTTACCCCAAGGTATTTTATATTAATTGTGGCTTCTGTAAAGGGTGATGTTTCTCTGATTTCTTTCTTGCCCATTTATCCTTTGTGTATAGAAAGGCTACTGATTTTTCTTAAGTTAATCTTGTATCCTGCCACATTATTGAAGGTGTTTATCAGTTGTAGGAGTTCCCTGGTAGAATTTTTGAGGACACTTATGTAGACTATCATATCATCTGCAAATAGTGAAAGTTTTATTTCTTCCTTTGTAATTTGTATTCCCTTTATCTCCTTTTCTTGACTTATTGCTCTAGCTAGAACTTTGAATACTATACTGAATAGGTATGTTGAGAATGGAAAGCTTTGTCTTGTTCCTGATTTTAGTGGAATCAAAAACCAGATTTATACAATACCTATCTAGAAATCCAGCCCCACTAGAAGAAAAAATCCAAGCTAAGGAAGTTAGATGAACCCATGAAAACACAGGCAATAGATAACCATATGCCAACAAACCTCAAAGAAGGGAAACATACAACACTACCACCAAAAATAACAGGAATTAACAATCACTGGTCATTAATATCCCTTAATATTCACCTATAAAAAGACACAGATTAACAGAATGGGTACAAATATAGAATTCATCTTTCTGCTGCATACAGACTTCAAAGACAGACACTAGCTCAGAGTAAAGGGCTGGTAAAAGTCTTTCCAGTCAAATGGACTTAAGAAGCAAGCTGGTGTAGTTACTCTAATATCTAACAAAATAGACTTCAAATTAAAATTAATCAAAGGAGACTGAGAAGAACATTACATATTCATCACAGGAAGAATCCATCAAGATGAAGTCTTAATTCTGAACATTTATTCCCCAAATACAAGGGTATCCACATATGTAAAAGAAACATTACTAAAATTTAAATTGCAGGTCAAACCCCACACACTAATAGTGGGAGACTTCAACTCCCCACTCTCACCAATGGACAGGTTTGCCAGACAGAAAAGTAACAGAGGAATAAGGGAACTAACAGACATTATGACTGAAATGGATTTAATAGATATCTGCATAACATTCCACCCCCCAAAAAGAGAATATACCTTCTTCTCTGCACCCCATGGAATCTTCTCTAAAACTGACTGCATACTCAGTCACAAAGCAAATCTCAAGAGATACAAGAAAAAAATGTAATAACCTGTATTTATCAGACCACCATGTCTTAAAGTTAGAATTCAAAAACAACACAAATTAAAGAAAGCCTACAAACTCATGGAAACTGAACAATGCTCTCCTGAATCACCACTGGGTCAAGGAAAAATAAAAAAAGAAATTAAATATTTCCTAGAATTTAATGAAAATTAATGTACAACATACCCAAACTTATGGTACACTGTGAAAGCAATACTAAGAGGAAAGTTTACAGTGTTAAATGCCTACATAAAAAAGATGAAGAAATCTCACACTAGCAACTTAACAGCACACCCCAAAGCTTTAGAAGAAAAGGAAGCAAACTCATCCAGGAGTAAATGCCAAAATAATCAAATTGAGGCCTAAATCAATAAAATAGAAACAAAAAGAACAGTACAAAAAATCAATGAAACAAAGAGTTGGTTCTTTAAGAAAATCAACAAGATAGACAAACTCTTTTCCAAACTAACTAAAAGACACAGAAAGAATATCCAAATTAACAAAATCAGAAATGAAAAGGGTGATATAACCAGACAATGAGGAAATCCAGAGAATCATCATGTCATACTTCTAAAACCTGTACTCCACAAAGTTGGAAAATCAAAAAGAAATGGACAATTTTCTATATAGGTACCATATACCCAAATTAAATCAAGATCAGATAATCAGTGTAAATAGACCTATAACTCCTATAGAAATAAAGGCTGACATTAAAAGTTCCCCAATAAAAAAAAGTCCTGTGGCCAGATGGTTTCAGTGCAGAATTCTACCAGAATTTCAAAGAAGAGCTAATACCAATACTCCTCAAATTGTTCCACACAATGGAAACAGAAGGAACATTGCCAAACTTTATCTATGAGGCTACAGTTACCCTGATACTCAAACCACACAAAGATGCAACAAAGAAAGAAAATTACAGGTCAGTCTCCCTTATGAAAATTGTTTCAAAAATACTCAATAAAATACTGACAAACTGAATCCAAGATCACATCAAAAAAGTCATCCATCATGATCAAGTAGGCTTCATACCACAGATGCATGGATGGTTCAACATATGAAAATCTGTCAATGTAATTCATCATATAAACAAACTGGAAGAAAAAGACCACATGATCATCTCATTAAATGCTGAAAATCCTTTGACAAAACCCAACACCCCTTCATGATAAAGATCTTGGAGAGATCAGGAATACAAGGAACATAATTAAACATAATAAAGGCAATTTACAGCAAGCCGACAGCCAACATCAAAGTAAATGGAGAGAAACAGCATTTTTAAACAGATGTTTTGGTATTTGATATTTGCAGTTCTTTGTAGAGTGTAGAAAATCCCTGCCACTTTGGTATTTGGCTAAGGTTTTTTTCCAATTCTACATGCTGTCTTCATTATGCTGACTGTTTCCACAGCTGTACAGATGAATTGTTACTATCATTTCATCAAATTCTTTTGCCAATTTGTGCAATTCTAGAAAATTTTTGCCTATGACTTGAAATATCTACCCTGTGTTTTCCTCTAGCCTCTCAGGGTTTTGACTTATACAAATCTGATCACTGATTAATTTAGAAGGAACTTTGTATAAGCTGAGAGGAGTGATCTCATTTTACTCTCATGTGGATATCCAGATTTCCAAGCACCATTTGGTGGAGAGTTTTTTCTCAAAATGGATAAACTGTGAAAGATGACCTGGCATTTTAAATATGTTATGTTGCATAGAAAAGACAATCTAAGATTGCAGGTAAGATTACCACATAGATATTGAATTGATACTAACAGCACAAGAATATCCTGTTTCATTCACTGAATATAATGTTGTAGTGGATCCTTTACAGGGAGGAGGTGTGAAAATAAGAAAGTGTCAAATCAGAGGGCAAAGACAATAGAGCTGGCTAAGATCCAGTGAACCACTGCATGACTCTGAAGAGGGAAGGGGAATGGACTAGGCTGTGGTCATAATGGAATATGAAAGGACAAATATCCTCACTTAAAAAATGCCTTCTTAAACTAGAATATGGATCAATAAATAACAGTATTTGTTGGATGTTTACAAGATCCATCTTTGGAAGAATGGAAATAAGGAGAAATGAGAGAAAGAGAGAGAGAGAGAGAGAGAGAGAGAGAGAGGGTGGGGGGGAAGCAAGGAAGGAAGGAAGGAAGGAAGGAAAGGATTCATCTAGTGTATAAATGTTTTATATATATATATATGTGTGTGTGTGTGTGTGTGTGTGTGTGTGTGTGTGTGTGTGTGTGTGTATACATATATATATACAAATAGAGAAAGTTGGGAGCAAGATTGGTGTTCTTTTCCAGGGAAGAACACACCAATTGATTGTATAGTGCCAAACAGCTCTGACAACACATGTACAAGTATCCTTATATCAAGTGAGCTAGTTATTATAGAAATATACATATATATATATATATATATATATATATATATATATATATATATGTATGTATATATATATATGTGTGTGTGTGTATGTGTACACATGTAAACATGTTAACACAATAGAAACTAATGAAAAGCAGGGGACATGAATTTGAATGAGAGTTGAGAAGTGTATATGGGAGAGTTTTGAGGAAGGAAAGAGAAGAAAGAAATTTTGTAATTGCATTACAATTTCAGAGAGAGAGAGACAGAAACAGATGCAGAGGGAAAGGGAGAGGAAGAGGGAGACAGAATATTGAATGAAAACAGTTTCACTCTAGGTTAGTCACAGTTAATCCAGATATCTGACTCCAAAATTATAAGGTTTTATTTTCATCATTTTAAGCTGTTTTTGGTATTAACAGAACAGAGAGACAAGCAGGCACCAATATGCACTATCTAGACAGAGTACAACAAAGAGCCCCATCATGTTTAGCAAACTTTTGCTCTCTAGAATACTAAACAGAGCCCCAAGTGTGTACTCAAAGAATCAGGAGCCATGGTATCTGCTCTTGAAGAAAAAAGTTTACAAACTAGTGCAGTTTTCCAATGGGAAAACATGGCCATATGGCAGAGATGTTAGAAGCATAAAACCATGCCAACAGGATAATCAACCATCATTTACATGGCCAGCAATCCCAGAGAACTGGCAAGCAAGGAGGATCTCTGCAGCAGCTGTTACCATGGCCCCAAATCCTACAAAAGAGACTGAAAAAAGAAACAAAACAAATCAGAAAAAGGAACCCCTCTGAGATATTGCATTCATGAAATTGGGATTTAGCATAATGTAATCAAACAGTGCAAAGCTCCCTTAGTCTGTCTTGACTGTCAGTAGAACTCCACCCCACAAATGATTTGAGATACTGGGCAAGTTGCTTGTTGCCTCAAGACCTCCATGTCCTTATCTCTAAACAATGTGGTGTCTTTCTAGCTTTTCTCTTGAAACTGGCTGAAATTTGCTTACAAAACAAGATAATATTCTTTTTTCTTCCCCCTCTTCCCTCTTCCTCCCTTCCTTCCTTATTCCCTTCCATTTTTCCTTCTTTCCTTTCCTCTTTTATTCCTTCCATTTCCTGTCCCTCTTCTTTTGCATGCTTTTCCATTTCACTTTCAATAATAATGTAAATCAGATAGAAAGCTAAGCATGTGATTTTTATAGAATATATATACACAGGTAAATTCTGCAGGAAGTTATAGTAAATAAATAGAAAATTAAACCTTTATATAGCCATTAATGAGAGTTTACCAGAGGAATTGTGATTTTGTATATGTGTGTGTATATGTGTGTCTATGTATACAAACAGATTTTAATATACTTGGACTTGTTTTGAGTAATTAATGAAAGCTAAGGTTTCCAAATGTTTGTACTTGGTTATGTAAACATCCATAGAGCCATTACATTGTGAGTCTAAGTATCTGAGACTGAAGACACCATATTGTCTGTTTACTCTGAAAACTAGTATGCTCAGAATGACAGAAGAGTATATGGAAAAAGAGAACCATGCTCCATGTCAATATAGTCAGGAAGGAATTTAGCTCCTAAGAGGAGTCTTTTGGAGATATTCTTATGCTTTCCTTAATTGATCACCACCAATGTTAAGGAGTGAAATCTCTTTTATATATTCTGAACTCACATATTAATCTTGTTCAGAAACACTGAAATATATCTCAAACAATGTTTGACCTTGTATCAGAGTATCCCTTAGCTGGGCCAAGTAAGCATACAAAAATAACCAACATATCAACAATTCACTCTAAAATCACTTTTGTCAATATTTATGTTCTTACACAATTTAAATTAAATACATTTACTCTAAGAGAATAAAACTCATTATAAGTATTCAACATATCATAAAAACTATAGCCGGGCAGTGGTGGCGCACGCCTTTAATCCCAGCACTCGGGAGGCAGAGGCAGGCGGATCTATGTGAGTTCGAGGCCAGCCTGGGCTACCAAGTGAGTTCCAGGAAAGGCGCAAAGCTACACAGAGAAACCCTGTCTCGAAAAACCAAAAAAAAAAAAAAAAAAAAAAAAAAAAAAAAAAAAACTATATCCATTAAAAATATGAGCATAGACAAGGCTACCTTTAAAAATAAGCCTTTTTAGGTCTTCCTTTTGTATTATTCTGCTTTAGTTTCAATCCAGAACCCATCTATTTCTGTAAGCAGATTTCAGAACAAATAAGGCAATTATGGCTGTAGACTACTCAGTCAAGAACGTCCCTCATAATCCCAATATTATGGAGACTGAGATAAGAGGCCAATCTTTTTGAAGCCAGCCTAGGCTTTAGTGGTGGACCTTGACTCAAGCACATTCAGGTATAGAAATGATCTATTTTAGGAGTTTAGTCATATACTGTTTTTTGTTTTTTTGTTCTTTCATAATTTGATTTAATTTTACATATCAGCCACAGATTCCCCTGTCCTCCCTCCTCCCCACCCCTGTACTTCCCCCAACCCACCCCCCATTCCCATCTCCTCCAGGGCAAGGACTCCCCTGGGGATTAGGCTCAACCTGGTAGATTCAGTCCAGGCAGATCCAGTCCCCTCCTCCCAGGCTGAGCTAACTGTCCCTGCAGAGGTCCCAGGTTCCAAACAGCCAGCTCATGCACTAAATACAGGTCCTGGTCCCACTGCCTGGGTGCCTCCCAAACAGTTCAAGCTAATCAACAGTCTCACTTATCCAGAGGGCCTGATCCAGTTGGGGGCTCCTCAGCTATTGGTTCATAGTTCATGTGTTTTCACTAATTTGGCTATTTGTCCCTGTGCTTTTTCCAATCTTGGTCTCAACAATTCTCACTCATACAATCCCTCCTCTTTCTCGCCAATTGGACTCCTGGAGCTCCACCTGGGAACTGGCCGTGGATCTCTCCATCTGCTTCCATCAGTTATTGGATGAGATTTCTAGCACAACAGTTATGGTGTTTGGCCATCCTATCACCAGAGTAGGTCAGTTCGGGCTTTCTCTCAATCATTGCCAGTAGTCTATTGTAGAGGTATCTTTGTGGATTTCTGGGGACCTCTCTAGCATATTGGTGAAATTATTAAGGCCATTCCACGTATTTAAAAGGGAGGTTTATTTAGTGGCATAACTTACAAATGAAGGGATAGGTAGGTTGCAGGGTCTGGGAAAAAACGGAGCACAGTCTGGCGGTGTTATCCGGAGAACTCTGCTCGGTTTACCTCCAGCGTCCAGGGTCCAGGAACCAAGAGAGGCAGCACATCCAGATCTTGGGTCTTCAGGGTTCTCTCTTGGCCCTGCCTTGTAGGTGTGACAGTTACGGAAGCCTCTATGGGGGTTGGAACTTCCAGGTCAAAGCTGGAATGGCTACCCACTACATCTCCCCCTTTTGTCTAAATAAGAAAGTTCTAACCCAATACAAGACTACCTACAAAGGAATGGTTATCAAATATTGTCCAGGAATAATGAGGGATAATGACCTAAATAAGATGGAACTACAACCAATGGGAACAATATCAAGCAAGAAACACATACTAAAATCCAGAGAAGTCTAGACCATAGTTAAATGGCATGTTACAAAGATCATTCCAAAATTTGTCCTATCCTAAAGAGCCTGAATCTAATATTTAATATGTTCTAGCTAAGATTATATATATATATATATATATATATATATATATATATATATATATATATATATTTAATGTAGCTATAACTGCTAGTCTTCAATCCTATCAAAAACCTGAGAAGGAATATAATGGTACCTGAGAAATGGAACATGGATGCAAGCAACTTTCAAGAGTCTTGTAAGAGTAGACCGAGACAGCTGGCAGCCTGGACAGTCACCTAATGTTTCTCTGCATTGTTGGTGTATTCAAATTGACTACAGGCATAGAGTATCTGACAGACCATTTTCGGAAGCAGGAATTCTGAAAGACCATCTTACCCTGTCTTGGCAGATTTCAGAAGTCACTTTCCTTGTGTCCCGCTTGTCCAGAAAGGACAGCATTCATACCATCGGCAGTCGATGCAGGGGCAGCTCTTTGCCCAATAGGCCATTTTGTGCCAAGAAGACAAATTTTCAAATGGAAATGTCTTAGAAGCCCAGCATTCTCTCGGGATCAAATTGGTGCATCCAGGAACAATTGTGTCTCTTGTCAACATAATTCTAAGTTATTTAAATGCCATATTCTCTAGATCCATGAAGTGTTTGAAGATTACCTGTCTATCTGACCTATGTATGTGTAAATCTGGATAACCTAACTAACATAACTATAGAGATGACAAGCATAGGTGACTATAAATCTATAAGTCTTACCTACCTAAATAACCTAAGGACTAAGGCTTCATGTAAGCAAGGTAAACAGTCTGTAAGCAAATGTACGGTAAAAGGACGATGCCTTCAAAATTGTGACCATACACAAAATATCTTTAACAGAGGTAGGAATGTATAGTGTAATATGCAACATGACAATAATCCTAAAAATATATCAATATACAGAATATCCTAAACAGAAGTAGAACATACATACAGTATGACAGATATAAATTTACATTTGTATCAATATACAAATATTTCAAATGAGAGTGGAAATATATGTACATTATAACAAATATAGTTCTGTATTTGTATCAATATACAAATTATCTTAAACAGGAATATAAAAATAGTTTACATTTGTATCAACATATAAGAATCCATTACAGTGCAAATTATCTAAGGCTGCTGTTTTACTAAATTTGTTTACTAGTATATTCAATTATCTACCATAATATCTTATACCTATCCATTCCATTTCCTTCTTTTTTCTTTTTTTTAAGACACTTTTTTTTTGTTTTGTTTTGTTTTTTTTTTTTGTTTTTTTTTTCATTTATTTATTTATTTATTTATTTATTTTTTTTAATTATTATTATTATTATTTTACAACACCATTCAGTTCGACATAATAGCCACAGAATCCCCTGTTCTCCCCCTCTCGCCCACCCCTCCCCCCAGCCCACCCCCCATTCCCATCTCCTCCAGATCAAGGTCTCCCCCGAGGACCGGGGCCGACCCGGCAGACTCAGTCCAGGCAGGTCCATTCCCCCCTCCCAGACCGAGCCAAGCGTCCCTGCATAAGTCCCAGGATTCAAACAGCCAACTCATGCAACGAGCCCAGGACCTGGCACCAACGCACAGCTGCCTCCCAAACAGACCAAGCCAAATGACTGTCCCACCCGTTCAGGTGGCCCGATCCAGCTGGGGGCCCCTCAGCCCCTGGTCCATAGATCCTATGCTTCCATTCATTTGGCTATTTGTCCCGGTGCTTTATCCAACCTTGGCCTCAACAATTCTCGCTCATATAAATCCTCTTCCCACTCACCAATTAGACTCCCAGTGCTCCACCAGGGGCCCAGCCGTGGATGTCCGCCCTCAGATTCCTCAGTCCTTGGATGGGGTTTATGGCACCACTATTTGGGTGTCTGGCCATCCCATCACCAGAGTAGGTCAGCTCCCGCCGTCTCGCGACCATTGCCAGCAGTCTTTTGAGGGGGTATCTTTGTGGATCTCTGTGGGCCTCCCTAGCTCTCTGCTTCCTCCCCTTCTCACCTTCTCATGTGGTCTTCATTTACCATGGTCTCCTATTCCTTGTTCTCCCTCTCTTTTCTTGATCCAGCTAGGATCTCCCACTCTTTCCCTCGACTGTCGCCCTTCATTGTTCCCACTCATGACCAGGCTATTCATGTAGATCTTGTCCATTTCTCCGTGTCTTTTTTTGGGGTCCCGTTTTCCAGGTAGCCTCACTGGTGATGTGAGTAGCAGTCTAGTCATCCTTGTTCCACATCTAGCATCTTCCTATGAGTGAGTACATACCATATTTGTCTTTCTGAGTCTGGGTTACCTCACTCAGGATGATTTTTTCTAGATCCATCCATTTGCCTGCAAACCGTGTGATGTCGTTGTTTTTCTCTGCTGAGTAGTATTCCATTGTGTATATGTGCCACAATTTATTTATCCATTCTTCAGTTGAAGGGCATCTAGGTTGTTTCCAGGTTTTGGCTATTACAAACAATGCTGATATGAACATAGCTGAGCAAGTGCTCTTGTGGTATGATTGAGCATTCCTTGGGTATATGCCCAGGAGTGGTATAGCTGGATCTTGGGGGAGATTGATTCCCAATTTTCTAAGAAAGCGCCATATTGATTTCCAAAGTGGTTGTACAAGCTTGCATTCCCACCAGCAGTGGAGGAGAGTTCCCCTAGTTCCACATCCTCTCCAGCATAAAGTGTCTTCAGTGTTTTTGATCTTAGCCACTCTGACAGGCGTAAGGTGGTATCTCAGAGTTGTCTTGATTTGCATTTCCCTGATGATTAGGGAAGTTGAGCAATTCCTTAAATGTCTTTCAGCCATTTGGGATTCCTCTGTTGAGAATTCTCTGTTTAGTTCTAAAGCCCATTTCTCAATTGGACTGTTGGTCCTTTTGATGTCTAATTTCTTGAGTTCCTTATATATTCTGGATATCAGTCCTCTGTCAGATGTGGGGTTGGTGAAGATCTTTTCCCATTCTGTAGGCTGTCGCTTTGCCTTGTTGACCGTATCCTTTGCTCTACAAAAGCTTCTCAGTTTCAAGAGGTCCCATTGATTGATTGTTTGTCTCAGTGTCTGCGCTACTGGTGTTATATTTAGGAAGTGATCTCCTATGCCAAGGCGTTCAAGACTATTTCCTACTTTTTCTTCTAGCAGGTTCAGAGTAGCTGGATTTATGTTGAGGTCTTTGATCCACTTGGACTTAAGTTTTGTGCACGGTGACAGATATGGATCTATTTGCAGCCTTCTACACGCTGATATCCAGTTATGCCAGCACCATTTGTTGAAGATGCTTTCTTTTTTCCATTGTACACTTTTGGCTTCTTTGTCAAAAATTATATGTCCATAGGTGTGTGGGTTAATGTCAGGGTCTTCAATTCGATTCCATTGGTCCACATGTCGGTTTTTATGCCAATACCAGGCTGTTTTTATTACTGTAGCTCTATAGTAGAGCTTGAAGTCGGGGATTGTGATGCCTCCAGAAGTTGTTTTATTGTACAGGTTTCTTTTAGCTATCCTGGGTTTTTTGTTTTTCCATATGAAGTTGAGTATTGTTCTTTCCAGATCTGTGAAGAATTGTGTTGGTATTTTGATGGGGATTGCATTGAATCTGTAAATTGCTTTTGGTAAGATTGCCATTTTTACTATGTTAACCCTGCCTATCCATGAGCATGGAAGATCTTTCCATTTTCTGAGATCTTCTTCAATTTCTTTTTTCAGGGACTTAAAGTTCTTGTCATATAGGTCCTTCACTTGCTTGGTTAGTGTTACCCCAAGGTATTTTATGTCATTTTTGGCTATTGTAAAGGGTGATGTATCTCTAATTGCCTTCTCAGCTTCTTTGTCCATTGTATATAGGAGGGCTACTGATTTTTTTGAGTTGATTTTGTATCCTGCTATGTTGCTGAAGGTGTTTATAAGCTTTATCAATTCCTGGGTGGAATCTTTGGGGTCACTCAAGTATACTATCATGTCGTCTGCAAATAGGGAAAGCTTGACTTCTTCCTTTCCAATTTGAATCCCCTTAATCTCCTTATGTTGTCTTATTGCTCTGGCTAGAACTTCAAGTACTATATTGAATAAGTATGGGGAGAGTGGACAGCCTTGTCTCGTTCCTGATTTTAGTGGAATTGCTTTGAGTTTCTCTCCATTTAATTTGATGTTGGCTGTTGGTTTGCTATATATTGCCTTTATTATGTTTAGGTATGTTCCCTGTATTCCTGATCGCTCCAAGACTTTTATCATGAAGGGGTGTTGGATTTTGTCAAATGCCTTTTCTGCATCTAGTGAGATGATCATGTGGTTTTTTCTTTGAGTTTGTTTATATGGTGTATTACATTAATGGACTTTCGTATGTTGAACCACCCTTGCATCCCTGGGATGAAGCCTACTTGATCATGGTGGATAATCGTTCTGATGTGTTCTTGGAGTCTGTTTGCCAGTATTTTATTGAGTATTTTTGCATCAATGTTCATGAGGGAGATCGGTCTGTAGTTCTCTTTCTTTGTTGCATCCTTGTTTGGTTTAGGAATCAGGGTAATTGTAGCCTCATAGAAGGAGTTTGGTAATGTTCCTTCTGTTTCTATTATGTGGAACAATTTAGAGAGTATTGGTATTAACTCTTCTTTGAAGATCTGGTAGAATTCTGCGCTGAAACCATCTGGTCCTGGGCTTTTTTTGGTTGGGAGACCTTTAATGACTGTTTCTATTTCCTTAGGGGTTATTGGACTATTTAAATAGTTTATCTGGTCTTGATTAAACTTAGGTATGTGGTATCTATCCAGAAAAATGTCCATTTCTTTTAGGTTTTCCAGTTTTGTGGAGTAGAGGTTTTTGAAATATGACCTTATAATTCTCTGGATTTCCTCAATGTCTGTTGTTATGTCCCCCTTTTCATTTCTGATTTTGTTGATTTGAATTCTCTCTCTCTGTCTTTTGGTTAGTTTGGATAAGGGCTTGTCTATCTTGTTGATTTTCTCAAAGAACCAACTCTTTGTTTCATTAATTTTTTGTATTATTCTCTTAGTTTCTAATTTATTAATTTCACCTCTCACTTTGATAATTTCCTGGCGTCTATTCTTCCTGGGAGACTTTGCTTCTTCTTGTTCTAGAGCTTTCAGATGTGCTGTTAATTCACTAGTGTGCGATTTCTCCAACTTCTTTATGTGGGCATTTAGTGCTATGAATTTCCCTCTTAGCACTGCTTTCATAGTGTCCCATAAGTTTGGGTATGTGGTGTCTTCATTTTCATTGATCTCTAGGAAGTCTTTAATTTCTTTCTTTATTTCTTCCTTAACCCATTGGTGATTCAGTTGAGCATTATTCAGTTTCCATGAGGTTGTAGGTTTTCTGTAGTTTTTGTTGTTGTTGAAATCTAGCTTTAAACCATGGTGATCTGATAGAACACAGGAGGTTATTCTGATTGTTTTGTATCTGTTGAGATTTGCTTTGTGGCCAAGTATGTGGTCGATTTTAGAGAAAGTTCCATGGGGTGCTGAGAAGAAAGTATATTCTTTCTTGTTAGGATGGAATGTTCTGTAGATATCTATTAGGTCCAATTGGGTCATGACATCAGTTAAGTCCTTTATTTCTCTGTTAAGTTTCGATTTGGGAGATCTGTCCAGTGGTGAAAGTGGGGTGTTGAGATCTCCCACTATTAATGTGTGGGGTTTTATATGTGGTTTAAGCTTTAGTAATGTTTCTTTTACATATGTGGGTGCTCTTATGTTTGGGGCATATATGTTCAGAATTGAAACTTCATCTTGGTCGATCTTTCCTGTGACGAGGATGTAATGTCCTTCTTGATCTCTTTTGATTGATTTTAGTTTGAAGTCTATTTTGTTGGATATCAGGATGGCTACCCCTGCTTGTTTCTTAAGACCATTTGATTGAAAAGTCTTTTCCCAGCCTTTTATTCTTAGGTAGTGTCTATCTTTGAATTTGAGATGTGTTTCTTGTATGCAGCAGAAGGATGGGTCCTGCTTTCGTATCCATTCTGTAAGTCTATGTCTTTTTATAGGTGAATTAAGTCCGTTGATATTAAGAGATATTAATGACCAGTGATTCTTCATCTCTGTTATTTTTGGTGGTAGTGTGTGTGTACTTCTCTTCTTTGGGGTTTACTGTTGTGGCTTTATCTATTGCCTGTGTTTTCAAGTGTGTATCTGACTTCCCTCGGTTGGAATTTTCCTTCTAGTGCTTTCTGTAGGGCTGGGTTTGTGGATAGGTATTGTTTAAATCTGGTTTTGTCTTCGAATGTCTTGTTCCTTCCGTCTATGATGATTGAAAGTTTTGCTGGGTATATTAGTCTGGGCTGACATCCATGGTCTCTTAGTGTCTGGATTACATCTGTCCAGGTCCTTCTGGCTTTCAAAGTCTCCATTGAGAAATCGGGTGTTATTCTGATGGGTTTACCTTTATAGGTCACTTGGCCTTTTTCCTTGGCTGCTCTTAATATTCTTTCTTTATTCTGTACATTTAGTTGTTTAATTATTATGTGTCGAGGGGACTTTTTTTGGGGGTCTAGTCTGTTTGGTGTTCTATAGGCTTCTTGTATCTTCACAGGCATTTCCTTCTTTAAGTTGGGAAAGTTTTCTTCTATAATTTTGTTGAATATATTTTCTGTGCCTTTGAGTTGGTATTCTTCACCTTCTTCTATCCCTATAATTCGTAAGTTTGGTCTTTTTATGGTGTCCCAGATTTCTTGGACATTTTGGTTCATGACTTTGTTGGCTTTAGTGTTTCCTTCGACTGATGGAACTATTTCTTCTACTGTATCTTCAATGCCAGAAATCCTCTCTTCCATCTCTTGCATTCTGTTGGTTATACTTGCATCCGAAGTTCCTGATCTTTTACTCAGGTTTTCTATTTCCAGCATTCCCTCTGTTTGTGTCTTTTTCATTTTTTCAATTTCCCTTTTCAGATCTTGGACTGTTTCCTTTGTTTGTTTCATTGCTTTTTCATGGTTTTCTTTCAGTGCTTTATTGTTTTCTTCCAGGATTTTAATGTTTTCTTCCAGGACTTTATTGTTTTCTTGGAGGGCTTTATTGTTTTCTTCTAATTTGTTTGCCCTTTCCTCTAGTTGTTTACAGCGTTCTTCCAATTTTCTTGTCTTTTCCTCTACACACGCCTCTACCTTCTTCATGAAGTTACTCATAAGGCTACTTTCTTCTGCTTCTTCCAATTTTTGGTGTTCAGGTCTAGATGTTGGAGGCGAGCTAGGTTCTGGTGATGCTGTATTGCTCTTCATTTTGCTGTATGTACTTCTGCTTTGACGTCTGCCCATCTCCTTGTGATTCCTTCTTGGTCTTATCAGTGGACTTGTTTCACAAAGATCTGACAGACTCAGGAGGACTCTCTCTCTTGTCCAAAAGGGAGTTCTCTTGTCCAACTCTTTGGTCCAGAAGGGAAGTCAGGGGCAAGCTCTGGTCCAGAATGGCAGTCGGGGACAGGCTGGGAGCTGGGGGCCGGTCTCTAAGTCTCAGGAAGTGGGTGGGGTCTTGGGCAGATGGGCGTGGGGGCAGGGCGCGGAGACTGCAGGGGCTGCCGGGGGCTTGGAAATGGGGATCCCTCCCGGTGGGGCTAGAAGGGGAGCTGCCCGGTGGCCAGAACCTGGTGCCAAGTTGGGCAGGCCTCTCAGGAGTGGTTGGTGGCCAGGGATGCGGTCCGGGTTGGACCCAGGCACTCACCTCTGGTCCAGAGGGGAAGTCGTCAGGGGCAGGCTGGGAGCTGGGGGCCGGTCTCTAAGTCTCAGGAAGTGGGTGGGGTCTTGGGCAGATGGGCGTGGGGGCAGGGCGCGGAGACTGCAGGGGCTGCCGGGGGCTTGGAAATGGGGATCCCTCCCGGTGGGGCTAGAAGGGGAGCTGCCCGGTGGCCAGAACCCGGCGCCAAGCTGGGCAGGTCCTCCCGGGGTGGCTGGTGGCCAGGGATGCGGTCCGGGTTGGACCCGGGTACTCACCTCTGGTCCAGAAGGGAAGTCTTCGGGGGCAGGCTGGGAGCTGGGGGCCGGTCTCTAAGTCTCAGGAAGTGGGTGGGGTCTTGGGCAGATGAGCGTGGGGGCAGGGCTCGGAGACTGCAGGGGCTGCCGGGGGCTTGGAAATGGGGATCCCTCCCGGTGGGGCTAGAAGGGGAGCTGCCCGGTGGCCAGAACCCGGCGCCAAGCTGGGCAGGTCCTCCCGGGGTGGCTGGTGGCCAGGGATGAGGTCCGGGCTGGACCCAGGCACTCACCTCTGGTCCAGAAGGGAAGTTGTCGGGGGCAGGCTGGGAGCTGGGGGCCACTTTTTCTTTTTTTAAGGAGAATACTGAGGTTAATATTTTCTTCCACCCCCAACCCTATAACCATCATCCATAACTCTGAGAAATATGAAACCTTAGGGAGAAGGGGCGTCATTTTCTTAAAATTGCTTCCTTCTGTTTAGGGGGTGATGGTATCTCTGTTGGGTACTGTGAGAAAGCTCAAATAGTTAAATCTCAGACTAACTGTAGATTCCGCAGCAAGTCTTAGAGTAATGGGTAAGATTGTCTGATATTCTGGCAAGAAGTGTAGTATGATGATGATTTCCAAACCCCCACCGGGGACAATGCCCTGTCTATTTTAACAAGGTGAAACTGTGGAAGCCTCAGGCTAGGCTGGGGAGCCAGCACTCAGGGAGGAGGAGGAATGCCCACTCACAGCAGTTTCCCTGGTCTGGGTGCTAAACTTACTGCCTGCTGCAGAACTGAGACCGGATTAGCTCCTTTTCAGGAATGGAACCATGTAGGTTTTCTCCTGGTTTTACGGAACTCTGCAGGCAGTAACCTGCAGCTTCAAGGGCCCACCAGCCAGGCAGGAAGCTGAGGGCAGGAGCCACCAAGGCCTTTGGAATTTGCCCCATGTGAGTGCTAGATATTGGTGAAATTATTAAGGTCACTCCATGTAGTTAAAAGGGAGGATTATTTAGTGGTATAACTTAAAAATGAAGGGGTAGGTAGGTTTCAGGGTCTGGGAAAGATGTAGCACAGTCCGAAGGTGTTCTCTGGAGAACTCTGCTCAGTCTCCTTCCAGCGTCCAGGGTCCAGGAAACAAGAGAGGTGGTGCATCCAGATCTCAGGTCTTCAGGGTCCTCTCTTGGCCCTGCCTTGTAGGCGTGACAGTTACAGAAGCCTCAATTGGGGTTGGAACTTCCAGATCAAAGCTGGAATGGCTACCCACTACACTAACACTTTACTTCTTCCTATTCCCATGGGGCCTTCATTTATCATGGTCTCTTTTTCCTTATTCTCCCCCTCTGTTCTTGATCCAACTGGAATCTCCAGCTCCCCTAAGCTCTCTTTCCCTCGACTCTTGCCCTTCATTACCCCCCTTACATCCAGTTTGCTCATGTAGATCTTATCCATTTCTCTATCATTGTGCAATCCCTGTGTCTTTCTTGGGGTTCTGTTTTCTAGGTAGCCTCCCTGGAGTTGTGAGTAGCAGTATAGTCATCCTTTGTTTTATATCTAGTATCCTGCTTTGAGTGAGCACATACCATATTTGTCTTTCTGAGTCTGGGTTACCTCACTCAGGATGATTTTTTTCTAGATCTATCCATTTGCCTGCAAACCTCATGATGTCATTGTTTTTCTCTGCTGAGTAGTACTCTACTGTGTATGTCTACCACATTTTATTTATCCATTCTTCAGTTGAAGGGCATCTAGGTTTTTTCCAGGTTCAGGCTATTACAAATGATGTTGCTATGAATATAGCTGAGCATGTGCCCTTGTGGTATGATTGAGCATTCTTTGGGTATATACCCAAGAGTGGTATAGCTTGGTCTTGGGGGAGATTGATTCCCAATTTTCTAAAAAAGAGCCATATTGATTTCCAAAGTGGCTGTACAAGCTTGCATTCCCACCAATAGTGGAGGAGAGTTCCCCTTGACCTACATCCCCTCCAGCATAAGCTGTCTTCAGTGTTTTTGATCTTAGCCATTCTGACAGGTGAAAGGTGGTATCTCAGAGTCATTTTGATTTGCATTTTCCTGATGATTAGGGATGTTGAGCAATTCCTTAAATGTCTTTCAGCCATTTGAGCTTCCTCTGTTGAGAATTCTCTGTTTAGTTCTATAGCCCATTTCTTAATTGGACTGTTGGGCACTTTGATGTCTAATTTCTTGAGTTCTTTGTATTTTCTGGATATCAGTCCTCTATCAGATGTGGGGCTGGTGAAGATCTTTTCCTATTCTGTAGGCTGTGGCTTTGTCTTTGTCTACCATGGCCTTTGCTCTACAAAAGCTTCTCAGTTTCAGGAAGTCCCATTGATTGATTGTTTCTCTCAGTGTCTGTGCTACTGGTGTTATATTTAAGAAGTGATCTCCTATGCCAATGCATTCAAGACTACTTCCAACTTTCTCTTCTATCAGGTTCAGAGTAGGTGGATTTATCTTGAGGTCTTTGATGTACTTGGACTTAAGTTTTGTGCACAGTGACAAATATGGTTCTATCTGTAGCCTTCTACATGTTGACATCCAGTTATGCCAATACCATTTGTTGATGATGGTTTCTTTTTTCAATTGTACAATTTTGGCTTCTTTGTCAAAAAGTATATGTTCATAGGTGTGCGGAATAATGTCAGGGTCTTCAAACCACATGATTATCTCACTAGATGTAGAAAAGGCATTTGACAAAATCCAACACCCCTTCATGATAAAGGTCTTGGAGCGATCAGGAATACAGGGAACATACCTAAACATTGTAAAGGCATTTTCCAGCAAGCCAAAAGCCAAGATCAAATTAAATGGAGAGAAACTCAAAGTGATTCCACTAAAATCAGGAACAAGGCAAGACTGTCTACTCCCTCGATACTTATTCAATATAGTACTTGAAATTCTAGCTAGAGCAATAAGACAACATAAGGAGATTAAGGGGACACAAATTGGAAAGGAAGAAGTCAAGCTTTCGCTATTTGCAGATGACCTGATAGTATACATGAGTGACCCCAAAAAATCGACCAAGGAACTATGATGTTGTACAAAAAAACCCAATATTTTTATTTAAATAAGGTTAATAATAAATGCGATCTCTTTCTAAAGAAAAAAAGGGGATAGTTTAGATATGATAGGATAAAAGGATAGATTGTTAAATCTACTTTTAAAGTGCAAATTGTTTAAAAATGTTTGTACTTGGTTATGTAAACATCCATAGAGCCATTACATTGTGAGTCTAAGTATCTGAGACTGAAGACACCATATTGTCTGTTTACTCTGAAAACTAGTATGCTCAGAATGACAGAAGAGTATATGGAAAAAGAGAACCATGCTCCATGTCAATATAGTCAGGAAGGAATTTAGCTCCTAAGAGGAGTCTTTTGGAGATATTCTTATGCTTTCCTTAATTGATCACCACCAATGTTAAGGAGTGAAATCTCTTTTATATATTCTGAACTCACATATTAATCTTGTTCAGAAACACTGAAATATATCTCAAACAATGTTTGACCTTGTATCAGAGTATCCCTTAGCTGGGCCAAGTAAGCATACAAAAATAACCAACATATCAACAATTCACTCTAAAATCACTTTTGTCAATATTTATGTTCTTACACAATTTAAATTAAATACATTTACTCTAAGAGAATAAAACTCATTATAAGTATTCAACATATCATAAAAACTATAGCCGGGCAGTGGTGGCGCACGCCTTTAATCCCAGCACTCGGGAGGCAGAGGCAGGCGGATCTATGTGAGTTCGAGGCCAGCCTGGGCTACCAAGTGAGTTCCAGGAAAGGCGCAAAGCTACACAGAGAAACCCTGTCTCGAAAAACCAAAAAAAAAAAAAAAAAAAAAAAAAAAAAAAAAAAAACTATATCCATTAAAAATATGAGCATAGACAAGGCTACCTTTAAAAATAAGCCTTTTTAGGTCTTCCTTTTGTATTATTCTGCTTTAGTTTCAATCCAGAACCCATCTATTTCTGTAAGCAGATTTCAGAACAAATAAGGCAATTATGGCTGTAGACTACTCAGTCAAGAACGTCCCTCATAATCCCAATATTATGGAGACTGAGATAAGAGGCCAATCTTTTTGAAGCCAGCCTAGGCTTTAGTGGTGGACCTTGACTCAAGCACATTCAGGTATAGAAATGATCTATTTTAGGAGTTTAGTCATATACTGTTTTTTGTTTTTTTGTTCTTTCATAATTTGATTTAATTTTACATATCAGCCACAGATTCCCCTGTCCTCCCTCCTCCCCACCCCTGTACTTCCCCCAACCCACCCCCCATTCCCATCTCCTCCAGGGCAAGGACTCCCCTGGGGATTAGGCTCAACCTGGTAGATTCAGTCCAGGCAGATCCAGTCCCCTCCTCCCAGGCTGAGCTAACTGTCCCTGCAGAGGTCCCAGGTTCCAAACAGCCAGCTCATGCACTAAATACAGGTCCTGGTCCCACTGCCTGGGTGCCTCCCAAACAGTTCAAGCTAATCAACAGTCTCACTTATCCAGAGGGCCTGATCCAGTTGGGGGCTCCTCAGCTATTGGTTCATAGTTCATGTGTTTTCACTAATTTGGCTATTTGTCCCTGTGCTTTTTCCAATCTTGGTCTCAACAATTCTCACTCATACAATCCCTCCTCTTTCTCGCCAATTGGACTCCTGGAGCTCCACCTGGGAACTGGCCGTGGATCTCTCCATCTGCTTCCATCAGTTATTGGATGAGATTTCTAGCACAACAGTTATGGTGTTTGGCCATCCTATCACCAGAGTAGGTCAGTTCGGGCTTTCTCTCAATCATTGCCAGTAGTCTATTGTAGAGGTATCTTTGTGGATTTCTGGGGACCTCTCTAGCATATTGGTGAAATTATTAAGGCCATTCCACGTATTTAAAAGGGAGGTTTATTTAGTGGCATAACTTACAAATGAAGGGATAGGTAGGTTGCAGGGTCTGGGAAAAAACGGAGCACAGTCTGGCGGTGTTATCCGGAGAACTCTGCTCGGTTTACCTCCAGCGTCCAGGGTCCAGGAACCAAGAGAGGCAGCACATCCAGATCTTGGGTCTTCAGGGTTCTCTCTTGGCCCTGCCTTGTAGGTGTGACAGTTACGGAAGCCTCTATGGGGGTTGGAACTTCCAGGTCAAAGCTGGAATGGCTACCCACTACATCTCCCCCTTTTGTCTAAATAAGAAAGTTCTAACCCAATACAAGACTACCTACAAAGGAATGGTTATCAAATATTGTCCAGGAATAATGAGGGATAATGACCTAAATAAGATGGAACTACAACCAATGGGAACAATATCAAGCAAGAAACACATACTAAAATCCAGAGAAGTCTAGACCATAGTTAAATGGCATGTTACAAAGATCATTCCAAAATTTGTCCTATCCTAAAGAGCCTGAATCTAATATTTAATATGTTCTAGCTAAGATTATATATATATATATATATATATATATATATATATATATATATATATATATTTAATGTAGCTATAACTGCTAGTCTTCAATCCTATCAAAAACCTGAGAAGGAATATAATGGTACCTGAGAAATGGAACATGGATGCAAGCAACTTTCAAGAGTCTTGTAAGAGTAGACCGAGACAGCTGGCAGCCTGGACAGTCACCTAATGTTTCTCTGCATTGTTGGTGTATTCAAATTGACTACAGGCATAGAGTATCTGACAGACCATTTTCGGAAGCAGGAATTCTGAAAGACCATCTTACCCTGTCTTGGCAGATTTCAGAAGTCACTTTCCTTGTGTCCCGCTTGTCCAGAAAGGACAGCATTCATACCATCGGCAGTCGATGCAGGGGCAGCTCTTTGCCCAATAGGCCATTTTGTGCCAAGAAGACAAATTTTCAAATGGAAATGTCTTAGAAGCCCAGCATTCTCTCGGGATCAAATTGGTGCATCCAGGAACAATTGTGTCTCTTGTCAACATAATTCTAAGTTATTTAAATGCCATATTCTCTAGATCCATGAAGTGTTTGAAGATTACCTGTCTATCTGACCTATGTATGTGTAAATCTGGATAACCTAACTAACATAACTATAGAGATGACAAGCATAGGTGACTATAAATCTATAAGTCTTACCTACCTAAATAACCTAAGGACTAAGGCTTCATGTAAGCAAGGTAAACAGTCTGTAAGCAAATGTACGGTAAAAGGACGATGCCTTCAAAATTGTGACCATACACAAAATATCTTTAACAGAGGTAGGAATGTATAGTGTAATATGCAACATGACAATAATCCTAAAAATATATCAATATACAGAATATCCTAAACAGAAGTAGAACATACATACAGTATGACAGATATAAATTTACATTTGTATCAATATACAAATATTTCAAATGAGAGTGGAAATATATGTACATTATAACAAATATAGTTCTGTATTTGTATCAATATACAAATTATCTTAAACAGGAATATAAAAATAGTTTACATTTGTATCAACATATAAGAATCCATTACAGTGCAAATTATCTAAGGCTGCTGTTTTACTAAATTTGTTTACTAGTATATTCAATTATCTACCATAATATCTTATACCTATCCATTCCATTTCCTTCTTTTTTCTTTTTTTTAAGACACTTTTTTTTTGTTTTGTTTTGTTTTTTTTTTTTGTTTTTTTTTTCATTTATTTATTTATTTATTTATTTATTTTTTTTAATTATTATTATTATTATTTTACAACACCATTCAGTTCGACATAATAGCCACAGAATCCCCTGTTCTCCCCCTCTCGCCCACCCCTCCCCCCAGCCCACCCCCCATTCCCATCTCCTCCAGATCAAGGTCTCCCCCGAGGACCGGGGCCGACCCGGCAGACTCAGTCCAGGCAGGTCCATTCCCCCCTCCCAGACCGAGCCAAGCGTCCCTGCATAAGTCCCAGGATTCAAACAGCCAACTCATGCAACGAGCCCAGGACCTGGCACCAACGCACAGCTGCCTCCCAAACAGACCAAGCCAAATGACTGTCCCACCCGTTCAGGTGGCCCGATCCAGCTGGGGGCCCCTCAGCCCCTGGTCCATAGATCCTATGCTTCCATTCATTTGGCTATTTGTCCCGGTGCTTTATCCAACCTTGGCCTCAACAATTCTCGCTCATATAAATCCTCTTCCCACTCACCAATTAGACTCCCAGTGCTCCACCAGGGGCCCAGCCGTGGATGTCCGCCCTCAGATTCCTCAGTCCTTGGATGGGGTTTATGGCACCACTATTTGGGTGTCTGGCCATCCCATCACCAGAGTAGGTCAGCTCCCGCCGTCTCGCGACCATTGCCAGCAGTCTTTTGAGGGGGTATCTTTGTGGATCTCTGTGGGCCTCCCTAGCTCTCTGCTTCCTCCCCTTCTCACCTTCTCATGTGGTCTTCATTTACCATGGTCTCCTATTCCTTGTTCTCCCTCTCTTTTCTTGATCCAGCTAGGATCTCCCACTCTTTCCCTCGACTGTCGCCCTTCATTGTTCCCACTCATGACCAGGCTATTCATGTAGATCTTGTCCATTTCTCCGTGTCTTTTTTTGGGGTCCCGTTTTCCAGGTAGCCTCACTGGTGATGTGAGTAGCAGTCTAGTCATCCTTGTTCCACATCTAGCATCTTCCTATGAGTGAGTACATACCATATTTGTCTTTCTGAGTCTGGGTTACCTCACTCAGGATGATTTTTTCTAGATCCATCCATTTGCCTGCAAACCGTGTGATGTCGTTGTTTTTCTCTGCTGAGTAGTATTCCATTGTGTATATGTGCCACAATTTATTTATCCATTCTTCAGTTGAAGGGCATCTAGGTTGTTTCCAGGTTTTGGCTATTACAAACAATGCTGATATGAACATAGCTGAGCAAGTGCTCTTGTGGTATGATTGAGCATTCCTTGGGTATATGCCCAGGAGTGGTATAGCTGGATCTTGGGGGAGATTGATTCCCAATTTTCTAAGAAAGCGCCATATTGATTTCCAAAGTGGTTGTACAAGCTTGCATTCCCACCAGCAGTGGAGGAGAGTTCCCCTAGTTCCACATCCTCTCCAGCATAAAGTGTCTTCAGTGTTTTTGATCTTAGCCACTCTGACAGGCGTAAGGTGGTATCTCAGAGTTGTCTTGATTTGCATTTCCCTGATGATTAGGGAAGTTGAGCAATTCCTTAAATGTCTTTCAGCCATTTGGGATTCCTCTGTTGAGAATTCTCTGTTTAGTTCTAAAGCCCATTTCTCAATTGGACTGTTGGTCCTTTTGATGTCTAATTTCTTGAGTTCCTTATATATTCTGGATATCAGTCCTCTGTCAGATGTGGGGTTGGTGAAGATCTTTTCCCATTCTGTAGGCTGTCGCTTTGCCTTGTTGACCGTATCCTTTGCTCTACAAAAGCTTCTCAGTTTCAAGAGGTCCCATTGATTGATTGTTTGTCTCAGTGTCTGCGCTACTGGTGTTATATTTAGGAAGTGATCTCCTATGCCAAGGCGTTCAAGACTATTTCCTACTTTTTCTTCTAGCAGGTTCAGAGTAGCTGGATTTATGTTGAGGTCTTTGATCCACTTGGACTTAAGTTTTGTGCACGGTGACAGATATGGATCTATTTGCAGCCTTCTACACGCTGATATCCAGTTATGCCAGCACCATTTGTTGAAGATGCTTTCTTTTTTCCATTGTACACTTTTGGCTTCTTTGTCAAAAATTATATGTCCATAGGTGTGTGGGTTAATGTCAGGGTCTTCAATTCGATTCCATTGGTCCACATGTCGGTTTTTATGCCAATACCAGGCTGTTTTTATTACTGTAGCTCTATAGTAGAGCTTGAAGTCGGGGATTGTGATGCCTCCAGAAGTTGTTTTATTGTACAGGTTTCTTTTAGCTATCCTGGGTTTTTTGTTTTTCCATATGAAGTTGAGTATTGTTCTTTCCAGATCTGTGAAGAATTGTGTTGGTATTTTGATGGGGATTGCATTGAATCTGTAAATTGCTTTTGGTAAGATTGCCATTTTTACTATGTTAACCCTGCCTATCCATGAGCATGGAAGATCTTTCCATTTTCTGAGATCTTCTTCAATTTCTTTTTTCAGGGACTTAAAGTTCTTGTCATATAGGTCCTTCACTTGCTTGGTTAGTGTTACCCCAAGGTATTTTATGTCATTTTTGGCTATTGTAAAGGGTGATGTATCTCTAATTGCCTTCTCAGCTTCTTTGTCCATTGTATATAGGAGGGCTACTGATTTTTTTGAGTTGATTTTGTATCCTGCTATGTTGCTGAAGGTGTTTATAAGCTTTATCAATTCCTGGGTGGAATCTTTGGGGTCACTCAAGTATACTATCATGTCGTCTGCAAATAGGGAAAGCTTGACTTCTTCCTTTCCAATTTGAATCCCCTTAATCTCCTTATGTTGTCTTATTGCTCTGGCTAGAACTTCAAGTACTATATTGAATAAGTATGGGGAGAGTGGACAGCCTTGTCTCGTTCCTGATTTTAGTGGAATTGCTTTGAGTTTCTCTCCATTTAATTTGATGTTGGCTGTTGGTTTGCTATATATTGCCTTTATTATGTTTAGGTATGTTCCCTGTATTCCTGATCGCTCCAAGACTTTTATCATGAAGGGGTGTTGGATTTTGTCAAATGCCTTTTCTGCATCTAGTGAGATGATCATGTGGTTTTTTCTTTGAGTTTGTTTATATGGTGTATTACATTAATGGACTTTCGTATGTTGAACCACCCTTGCATCCCTGGGATGAAGCCTACTTGATCATGGTGGATAATCGTTCTGATGTGTTCTTGGAGTCTGTTTGCCAGTATTTTATTGAGTATTTTTGCATCAATGTTCATGAGGGAGATCGGTCTGTAGTTCTCTTTCTTTGTTGCATCCTTGTTTGGTTTAGGAATCAGGGTAATTGTAGCCTCATAGAAGGAGTTTGGTAATGTTCCTTCTGTTTCTATTATGTGGAACAATTTAGAGAGTATTGGTATTAACTCTTCTTTGAAGATCTGGTAGAATTCTGCGCTGAAACCATCTGGTCCTGGGCTTTTTTTGGTTGGGAGACCTTTAATGACTGTTTCTATTTCCTTAGGGGTTATTGGACTATTTAAATAGTTTATCTGGTCTTGATTAAACTTAGGTATGTGGTATCTATCCAGAAAAATGTCCATTTCTTTTAGGTTTTCCAGTTTTGTGGAGTAGAGGTTTTTGAAATATGACCTTATAATTCTCTGGATTTCCTCAATGTCTGTTGTTATGTCCCCCTTTTCATTTCTGATTTTGTTGATTTGAATTCTCTCTCTCTGTCTTTTGGTTAGTTTGGATAAGGGCTTGTCTATCTTGTTGATTTTCTCAAAGAACCAACTCTTTGTTTCATTAATTTTTTGTATTATTCTCTTAGTTTCTAATTTATTAATTTCACCTCTCACTTTGATAATTTCCTGGCGTCTATTCTTCCTGGGAGACTTTGCTTCTTCTTGTTCTAGAGCTTTCAGATGTGCTGTTAATTCACTAGTGTGCGATTTCTCCAACTTCTTTATGTGGGCATTTAGTGCTATGAATTTCCCTCTTAGCACTGCTTTCATAGTGTCCCATAAGTTTGGGTATGTGGTGTCTTCATTTTCATTGATCTCTAGGAAGTCTTTAATTTCTTTCTTTATTTCTTCCTTAACCCATTGGTGATTCAGTTGAGCATTATTCAGTTTCCATGAGGTTGTAGGTTTTCTGTAGTTTTTGTTGTTGTTGAAATCTAGCTTTAAACCATGGTGATCTGATAGAACACAGGAGGTTATTCTGATTGTTTTGTATCTGTTGAGATTTGCTTTGTGGCCAAGTATGTGGTCGATTTTAGAGAAAGTTCCATGGGGTGCTGAGAAGAAAGTATATTCTTTCTTGTTAGGATGGAATGTTCTGTAGATATCTATTAGGTCCAATTGGGTCATGACATCAGTTAAGTCCTTTATTTCTCTGTTAAGTTTCGATTTGGGAGATCTGTCCAGTGGTGAAAGTGGGGTGTTGAGATCTCCCACTATTAATGTGTGGGGTTTTATATGTGGTTTAAGCTTTAGTAATGTTTCTTTTACATATGTGGGTGCTCTTATGTTTGGGGCATATATGTTCAGAATTGAAACTTCATCTTGGTCGATCTTTCCTGTGACGAGGATGTAATGTCCTTCTTGATCTCTTTTGATTGATTTTAGTTTGAAGTCTATTTTGTTGGATATCAGGATGGCTACCCCTGCTTGTTTCTTAAGACCATTTGATTGAAAAGTCTTTTCCCAGCCTTTTATTCTTAGGTAGTGTCTATCTTTGAATTTGAGATGTGTTTCTTGTATGCAGCAGAAGGATGGGTCCTGCTTTCGTATCCATTCTGTAAGTCTATGTCTTTTTATAGGTGAATTAAGTCCGTTGATATTAAGAGATATTAATGACCAGTGATTCTTCATCTCTGTTATTTTTGGTGGTAGTGTGTGTGTACTTCTCTTCTTTGGGGTTTACTGTTGTGGCTTTATCTATTGCCTGTGTTTTCAAGTGTGTATCTGACTTCCCTCGGTTGGAATTTTCCTTCTAGTGCTTTCTGTAGGGCTGGGTTTGTGGATAGGTATTGTTTAAATCTGGTTTTGTCTTCGAATGTCTTGTTCCTTCCGTCTATGATGATTGAAAGTTTTGCTGGGTATATTAGTCTGGGCTGACATCCATGGTCTCTTAGTGTCTGGATTACATCTGTCCAGGTCCTTCTGGCTTTCAAAGTCTCCATTGAGAAATCGGGTGTTATTCTGATGGGTTTACCTTTATAGGTCACTTGGCCTTTTTCCTTGGCTGCTCTTAATATTCTTTCTTTATTCTGTACATTTAGTTGTTTAATTATTATGTGTCGAGGGGACTTTTTTTGGGGGTCTAGTCTGTTTGGTGTTCTATAGGCTTCTTGTATCTTCACAGGCATTTCCTTCTTTAAGTTGGGAAAGTTTTCTTCTATAATTTTGTTGAATATATTTTCTGTGCCTTTGAGTTGGTATTCTTCACCTTCTTCTATCCCTATAATTCGTAAGTTTGGTCTTTTTATGGTGTCCCAGATTTCTTGGACATTTTGGTTCATGACTTTGTTGGCTTTAGTGTTTCCTTCGACTGATGGAACTATTTCTTCTACTGTATCTTCAATGCCAGAAATCCTCTCTTCCATCTCTTGCATTCTGTTGGTTATACTTGCATCCGAAGTTCCTGATCTTTTACTCAGGTTTTCTATTTCCAGCATTCCCTCTGTTTGTGTCTTTTTCATTTTTTCAATTTCCCTTTTCAGATCTTGGACTGTTTCCTTTGTTTGTTTCATTGCTTTTTCATGGTTTTCTTTCAGTGCTTTATTGTTTTCTTCCAGGATTTTAATGTTTTCTTCCAGGACTTTATTGTTTTCTTGGAGGGCTTTATTGTTTTCTTCTAATTTGTTTGCCCTTTCCTCTAGTTGTTTACAGCGTTCTTCCAATTTTCTTGTCTTTTCCTCTACACACGCCTCTACCTTCTTCATGAAGTTACTCATAAGGCTACTTTCTTCTGCTTCTTCCAATTTTTGGTGTTCAGGTCTAGATGTTGGAGGCGAGCTAGGTTCTGGTGATGCTGTATTGCTCTTCATTTTGCTGTATGTACTTCTGCTTTGACGTCTGCCCATCTCCTTGTGATTCCTTCTTGGTCTTATCAGTGGACTTGTTTCACAAAGATCTGACAGACTCAGGAGGACTCTCTCTCTTGTCCAAAAGGGAGTTCTCTTGTCCAACTCTTTGGTCCAGAAGGGAAGTCAGGGGCAAGCTCTGGTCCAGAATGGCAGTCGGGGACAGGCTGGGAGCTGGGGGCCGGTCTCTAAGTCTCAGGAAGTGGGTGGGGTCTTGGGCAGATGGGCGTGGGGGCAGGGCGCGGAGACTGCAGGGGCTGCCGGGGGCTTGGAAATGGGGATCCCTCCCGGTGGGGCTAGAAGGGGAGCTGCCCGGTGGCCAGAACCTGGTGCCAAGTTGGGCAGGCCTCTCAGGAGTGGTTGGTGGCCAGGGATGCGGTCCGGGTTGGACCCAGGCACTCACCTCTGGTCCAGAGGGGAAGTCGTCAGGGGCAGGCTGGGAGCTGGGGGCCGGTCTCTAAGTCTCAGGAAGTGGGTGGGGTCTTGGGCAGATGGGCGTGGGGGCAGGGCGCGGAGACTGCAGGGGCTGCCGGGGGCTTGGAAATGGGGATCCCTCCCGGTGGGGCTAGAAGGGGAGCTGCCCGGTGGCCAGAACCCGGCGCCAAGCTGGGCAGGTCCTCCCGGGGTGGCTGGTGGCCAGGGATGCGGTCCGGGTTGGACCCGGGTACTCACCTCTGGTCCAGAAGGGAAGTCTTCGGGGGCAGGCTGGGAGCTGGGGGCCGGTCTCTAAGTCTCAGGAAGTGGGTGGGGTCTTGGGCAGATGAGCGTGGGGGCAGGGCGCGGAGACTGCAGGGGCTGCCGGGGGCTTGGAAATGGGGATCCCTCCCGGTGGGGCTAGAAGGGGAGCTGCCCGGTGGCCAGAACCCGGCGCCAAGCTGGGCAGGTCCTCCCGGGGTGGCTGGTGGCCAGGGATGAGGTCCGGGCTGGACCCAGGCACTCACCTCTGGTCCAGAAGGGAAGTTGTCGGGGGCAGGCTGGGAGCTGGGGGCCACTTTTTCTTTTTTTAAGGAGAATACTGAGGTTAATATTTTCTTCCACCCCCAACCCTATAACCATCATCCATAACTCTGAGAAATATGAAACCTTAGGGAGAAGGGGCGTCATTTTCTTAAAATTGCTTCCTTCTGTTTAGGGGGTGATGGTATCTCTGTTGGGTACTGTGAGAAAGCTCAAATAGTTAAATCTCAGACTAACTGTAGATTCCGCAGCAAGTCTTAGAGTAATGGGTAAGATTGTCTGATATTCTGGCAAGAAGTGTAGTATGATGATGATTTCCAAACCCCCACCGGGGACAATGCCCTGTCTATTTTAACAAGGTGAAACTGTGGAAGCCTCAGGCTAGGCTGGGGAGCCAGCACTCAGGGAGGAGGAGGAATGCCCACTCACAGCAGTTTCCCTGGTCTGGGTGCTAAACTTACTGCCTGCTGCAGAACTGAGACCGGATTAGCTCCTTTTCAGGAATGGAACCATGTAGGTTTTCTCCTGGTTTTACGGAACTCTGCAGGCAGTAACCTGCAGCTTCAAGGGCCCACCAGCCAGGCAGGAAGCTGAGGGCAGGAGCCACCAAGGCCTTTGGAATTTGCCCCATGTGAGTGCTAGATATTGGTGAAATTATTAAGGTCACTCCATGTAGTTAAAAGGGAGGATTATTTAGTGGTATAACTTAAAAATGAAGGGGTAGGTAGGTTTCAGGGTCTGGGAAAGATGTAGCACAGTCCGAAGGTGTTCTCTGGAGAACTCTGCTCAGTCTCCTTCCAGCGTCCAGGGTCCAGGAAACAAGAGAGGTGGTGCATCCAGATCTCAGGTCTTCAGGGTCCTCTCTTGGCCCTGCCTTGTAGGCGTGACAGTTACAGAAGCCTCAATTGGGGTTGGAACTTCCAGATCAAAGCTGGAATGGCTACCCACTACACTAACACTTTACTTCTTCCTATTCCCATGGGGCCTTCATTTATCATGGTCTCTTTTTCCTTATTCTCCCCCTCTGTTCTTGATCCAACTGGAATCTCCAGCTCCCCTAAGCTCTCTTTCCCTCGACTCTTGCCCTTCATTACCCCCCTTACATCCAGTTTGCTCATGTAGATCTTATCCATTTCTCTATCATTGTGCAATCCCTGTGTCTTTCTTGGGGTTCTGTTTTCTAGGTAGCCTCCCTGGAGTTGTGAGTAGCAGTATAGTCATCCTTTGTTTTATATCTAGTATCCTGCTTTGAGTGAGCACATACCATATTTGTCTTTCTGAGTCTGGGTTACCTCACTCAGGATGATTTTTTTCTAGATCTATCCATTTGCCTGCAAACCTCATGATGTCATTGTTTTTCTCTGCTGAGTAGTACTCTACTGTGTATGTCTACCACATTTTATTTATCCATTCTTCAGTTGAAGGGCATCTAGGTTTTTTCCAGGTTCAGGCTATTACAAATGATGTTGCTATGAATATAGCTGAGCATGTGCCCTTGTGGTATGATTGAGCATTCTTTGGGTATATACCCAAGAGTGGTATAGCTTGGTCTTGGGGGAGATTGATTCCCAATTTTCTAAAAAAGAGCCATATTGATTTCCAAAGTGGCTGTACAAGCTTGCATTCCCACCAATAGTGGAGGAGAGTTCCCCTTGACCTACATCCCCTCCAGCATAAGCTGTCTTCAGTGTTTTTGATCTTAGCCATTCTGACAGGTGAAAGGTGGTATCTCAGAGTCATTTTGATTTGCATTTTCCTGATGATTAGGGATGTTGAGCAATTCCTTAAATGTCTTTCAGCCATTTGAGCTTCCTCTGTTGAGAATTCTCTGTTTAGTTCTATAGCCCATTTCTTAATTGGACTGTTGGGCACTTTGATGTCTAATTTCTTGAGTTCTTTGTATTTTCTGGATATCAGTCCTCTATCAGATGTGGGGCTGGTGAAGATCTTTTCCTATTCTGTAGGCTGTGGCTTTGTCTTTGTCTACCATGGCCTTTGCTCTACAAAAGCTTCTCAGTTTCAGGAAGTCCCATTGATTGATTGTTTCTCTCAGTGTCTGTGCTACTGGTGTTATATTTAAGAAGTGATCTCCTATGCCAATGCATTCAAGACTACTTCCAACTTTCTCTTCTATCAGGTTCAGAGTAGGTGGATTTATCTTGAGGTCTTTGATGTACTTGGACTTAAGTTTTGTGCACAGTGACAAATATGGTTCTATCTGTAGCCTTCTACATGTTGACATCCAGTTATGCCAATACCATTTGTTGATGATGGTTTCTTTTTTCAATTGTACAATTTTGGCTTCTTTGTCAAAAAGTATATGTTCATAGGTGTGCGGAATAATGTCAGGGTCTTCAAACCACATGATTATCTCACTAGATGTAGAAAAGGCATTTGACAAAATCCAACACCCCTTCATGATAAAGGTCTTGGAGCGATCAGGAATACAGGGAACATACCTAAACATTGTAAAGGCATTTTCCAGCAAGCCAAAAGCCAAGATCAAATTAAATGGAGAGAAACTCAAAGTGATTCCACTAAAATCAGGAACAAGGCAAGACTGTCTACTCCCTCGATACTTATTCAATATAGTACTTGAAATTCTAGCTAGAGCAATAAGACAACATAAGGAGATTAAGGGGACACAAATTGGAAAGGAAGAAGTCAAGCTTTCGCTATTTGCAGATGACCTGATAGTATACATGAGTGACCCCAAAAAATCGACCAAGGAACTATGATGTTGTACAAAAAAACCCAATATTTTTATTTAAATAAGGTTAATAATAAATGCGATCTCTTTCTAAAGAAAAAAAGGGGATAGTTTAGATATGATAGGATAAAAGGATAGATTGTTAAATCTACTTTTAAAGTGCAAATTGTTTAAAAATGTTTTACATTGCTATGGATTTTAGTTTATTGATACAAATTTGAAATTAATTTTGTTATACTGCATATATATTTCTACTCTTGTTTAAGATATTATGTTTATGTAACTCATTTAAATTGTAATGGATAATTATAATTAGTCTTCTATGATAGTCAAACTTATAGTCATGTTAAGTTTTCTAGGTATACACAGATATATTTCAGATAGATAGGTAATCTTCAAGTACTTCAAAGACCTACAAAATATGACATTTAAAATGTTTTAAAAAATTAGACTTTCTGGACAATAAGACATATCTGCTCCTGGCAGCACCCGATTTACTTAAGAGAGGAGGATGGACACCAAAGACACTCTATATGGAGTTTATCTTCACATTGACAAAAATAGCCATTTGGGCAAGAAACTATTCTTGCCTGGACTGCTTGATCAACTGGACATGCAGGACCCATAGGAAGGTGACCATTGAACTTTGCTTGGCAAAATGGTCCTTTAGGTTCCTGCTTCACAGAACAAACTGCCAAATGTTCTACAGGACACACACAAAAAAGGAATGAGAGACTCTAGCCCTGTGGGCTAAAGATGGATGCCTCAACTTTACAAGAGAACTTTGGATGACTGTCCAGACTGCCAACTGTCTCTGTCTACCCTGTAAGACTCCCGAAAGTTGCTTGCATCCTTCTCCCATTTCTAAGGTAATATTATATCCTTCTGAGGTGTTTGATGCAGTTAAAGACTAGTTATAATTTCCTCAGTTATGATAAAATTAAGTTAGATATAAAACCTTAGACTCACAAATATAAGATAGATAAGATATTTTCTTTAATAATATAACTGCAATTCTTGCTTGATAATTGTTTTTATCTGTAATTTTACTATGTTAAAGTTAAAACCTTCCTTTTTTTAAAAAAAAAGGAGGGGAAGTGCTATGGGATGTTCTGTATAACAAATGTGTTACTCTGATTGGTTAATAAATAAAACACTGATTGGTCAGTAGCCAGGCAGGAAATATAGGCAGGACAAGGAGAGAGGAGAATTCTGGGAAGTAAAAGGCTGAGGGAGAGAGACACTGTGAGCCACCACCATGATGAGCGAGATGTAAGGTACCAGTAAGCCATGAGCCATGTGGCACTTATAAATTAATAAAAATGGGCTAATTTAAGATATAAAAACAGATAACAAAAAGCCTGAGCCATTAGGCCAAACAGTTTAAATAATATAAACATCTGTGTGTTTATTTTATAAGTGGGCTGTTGGACTGCTGGGACTTGGAGAGACCTGGAAAAAAACTCTCCAGCTACAGAACTGATACAGCTTATAAACACCTTCAGCAACATAGCAGGATATAAGATCAAGTCAAATAAATCAGGAGCCCTCCTATATACAATTGACAAACAGGATGAGAAGGAAATCAGAGATACATCACCCTTTACAATAGCCACAAATGATATAAAATACCTTGGGGTAACTCTAACTAAGCAAGTGAAGGACCTATATGACAAGAACTTTAAGTCCCTGAAAAAAGAAATTGAAGAAGATATCAGAAAATGGAGAGATCTCCCATGCTCATGGATAGGCAGGATTAACACAGTAAAAATGGCAATCTTACCAAAAGCAATCTACAGATTCAATGCAATCCCCATCAAAATACCAACACAATTCTTCACAGACCTGGAAAGAATAATACTCAACTTCATATGGAAAAACAAAAATCCCAGGATAGCCAAAAGAATCCTGTACAATAAAATAACCTCTGGAGGCATCATGATACCTGACCTCAAGCTCTACTATAGAGCTATAGTAATAAAAATAGTTTGGTACTGGCATAAAAACAGACATATACTCTTTTTATACACACTTTTAAAGTACCCTGGCATTATCCCTTATACACATCATTCCTTTTTTTTTAACAGAATTGTGAAAGCTATGAGTAGGCAGACCAGCCTGCATGTCTCCTGAAAGAGGTTGTCCCTTTATATTATTAAATATATTTGATAATGAGATTTCTCAGCTATGTTCATATCAGCATTGTTTGTAATAGCCAAAACCTGGAAACAACCTAGATGCCCTTCAACTGAAGAATGGATAAATAAATTGTGGCACATATACACAATGGAATACTACTCAGCAGAGAAAAACAATGACATCATGTGGTTTGCAGACAAATGGATCGATCTAGAAAAAAATCATCCTGAGTGAGGTGACCCAGACTCAGAAAGACAAATATGGTATGTACTCACTCATAGGAAGATGCTAGATGTGGAACAAGGATGACTGGACTGCTACTCACATCACCAGTGAGGCTACCTGGAAAACAAGACCCCAAAAAAGACACGGAGAAATGGATGAGATCTACATGAACAGCCTGGTCATGAGTGGGAACAATGAAGGGCAACGGTCGAGGGAAAGAGAGTGGGAGATCCTAGCTGGATCAAGAAAAGAGAGGGAGAACAAGGAATAGGAGACCATGGTAAATGAAGACCACATGAGAAGGGGAGGAAGCAGAGAGCTAGGGAGGCCCACGGAGATCCACAAAGATACCCCCACAAAAGACTGCTGGCAATGGTCGAGAGACGGCAGGAACTGACCTACTCTGGTGATGGGATGGCCAGACACCCTGTTAGTTGTGCCATAAACCCCATCCAAGGAAGGTCTGAGGAATCTGGATGCAGACATCCACGGCTGGGCCCCTGGCGGAGCACTGGGAGTCTAATTAGTAAGAAAGAAGAGGGTTTATATGAGCGAGAATTGTTGAAGCCAAGGTTGGATAAAGCACAGGGACAAATAACCAAATGAATGGAAGCACAGGATCTATGAACCAAAGGCTGAGGGGCCCCCAACTGGATCAGGCCCCCTGAATGGGTGAGACAGTCATTTGGCTTGATCTGTTTGGGAGGCAGCTGTGTGTTGGTGCCGGGTCCTGGGCTCGTTGCATGAGTTGGCTGTTTGAATCCTGGGACCTATGCAGGGACGCTTGGCTCGGTCTGGGAGGGGGGGACTGGACCTGGCTGGACTGAGTCTACCAGGTCAATCCCGGTCCTCGGGGGAGACCTTGATCTCTAGGAGGTGGGAATGGGGGGGTGGGGTGGGGGGAGGGGGAGGGGGCGAGAGTGGGAGAACAGGGGAATCTGTGGCTATTATGTTGAACTAAATGATGTTGTAAAATAAATTTACTAAAAACAAAAAAGATTTCTAAGAATTGTCTTCTTCTTTTTGATAAATAGAAACATCTGTAAAATTACATTTATCTTGAAGTGTTTTAGTGATTTCTGCATTTCATTTATATATTGAAAAGACTACTCATCTTAGAAAGTACACCACCATGTTCATGTTTTGTTTTTTTTTTTTTTTTTTTTTAACTTCTCCAAAGCCTAGTCTTTTATCAATGGTCTTCTGTTGATAAACAGAAGAAGTGGTCTGAAGATTTGGGGGTGGGGGAGGTTTATACCTAGGTTCAAAATCTTACAAGGCTAACTTACTGATTAGAACATTTGCTGTTGTGGTGCATTGGACTATTATAGAACCAGAGCCAAATTTTCTTGGGCTTTATCTAGCCCCTTTTTAGTCATTCATTGCTCACTTCTGCATTTGAACTAACATCCTTGTGACTGTCAGGCAAATCCCTTTGAAATAGATTAACAGAGCAACCAAAAAGTCAGAAAGTCAACATATTTCATCAGCAACCTGTTGTAGAGGTGTCCTTGCTTTGATATGCATCTGCCTGATGTCCTTATCAGTGAGCGCACTTTACAAATAACTTGCTTGTTTTACACATTTCTTTTGTTCTGAAACTGTAAATCCACATTGTGGTAACCCAAATCTGTGTTCATGGGCAATGGTCACTCATGCTTGTTTACTATTATTCCCTTTAAATGAGAGCTGTGGTTTTATGTCAACATAGAGATTAAACCTTCCAAATATGCTAGAGCAGGACATTTGACTTAGCTTAACCAGACTGTATGCTGTCATTCATACACTAAGAACAAGTTTGGAATGTACTTAAAATAAAAAAAAAAATCAAATAACAATTATACCACAAGTGGTCAAAGCCACATCAAGGATATAGATAGTAAATATAAGAATGAACAAAAATACTTGGATTGAAACAGAAAATATTTTAACTTGTGCTATCATTCCAGAGATGCAGAGATGGTTCAACATATGAAAATCAGTCAATGTAATCCAACATATAAACAAACAAAAAAAATATACACAACTAATCTCATTATTCCAAACATTTTGTTTCTAAGAACTTAAAGTTGGATGAACGAGGGAGATGGATGAGGAGATATTAAAGGACTTGGTGGAGGAGAATATGACCCAAGATATATTTAAATTTAAAAATTGTTTTAAATAATAAAAATATAACAATAAAAAATTATAAATGAAAATTATTTGTAATCCTTTCTATCATATAGTTAAAAAATGTGATCTGCCCTGATCTGCTGGTGAGGGATTCTAGAAGAATCTATTGTAGCAGATTATGCCTTTCCATTTCCATCACCTAGGTGTCTTAAGAAGGATGTTCTAGTCTCATCCCCCATACTAATCTCATGAAAGTTACAATATTGAGCTGTATCTTAGTTATTTTCTCTTAGAAATCTTTACTTCTTATTCAAAGATACCTTACCTCATCATAGCATGCTTCATAACATGCAAAACATTAAGTACACACTTGTGGGTTTGCCTTTTAATGGAATCTGACACAATAATTTTAAATGCAAAAAATATTTTTCTGTCTTTAATATCTACAGTAAAACCAATGATATCCCTTAGATGTATTTTCATTTAGTTATATATATATATATATATATATATATATATATATATATATATATATCCTATTGCTATCAATACCTCAGTTTCTTAATCTCAACAGCAGAAGGCATGTCATTCCACAAAAATATGTATTATGAGATACTATCTACTGTTGTGTCTCATAATACACATTAAATATAACTGTTGATTAGTTATATCATATTTTCACTGGTCATAATATGAATATCAGATTTCTATCACTAATAGAATATTGCATAAAATAATTTCCAATAGGAAATCTAACACAAGTTTGCACTTAAAATATAGCTACTCTAGTGTGAATTAAGAAAGAGCTTTACAGAGTAAATTAAATATCAAAGGACATTTGAAATGCCAGAATAAATAAACAGTGGTTAAGACAGATAATGAGAAATAACTTTGGCTACACTAATGATTTCTTGAGAATGCTAAATGAAATATTTAACAATAATTGAAAAAGGAAACACTATTGATGTTTCCTTTTTGATAGATGAGTATATTAAGAAAACTGCACAGGAGCTACACTACTTTAGCAAAAGAAACAATGATTTAAAAAGAAGAGAACAGTTACATCTATCATGTGATGCTACCAATCACTGAAGTATGCATTCTGGTCATCAGATGACCACAAAGGCAGTGGATGTCACTGATAACACCCCTTTTAATTAAGAGCTGCTTGTTTTCTTTATGGTGGCATACATTATTAATAGTGATGATTACAAATGGTAAAGGTAATGATGACAAAAGGGGAATGCTTATAAAGTTAAAAAATGGTTTACCTAGTGTTTTTAAGTATGAAAACAGTGAATCACACAGCTTTAAAAGGCATGAAGCAAAAACTAACAAAGCTAATAAAAAGAAGTAGCCAGAACTACATCTGGTTATTTAAACACACCAGTTTCAGTTCTGAAAGGAATAAAAAGAAAGATTTTGAATAATTAGGAGCATGTAATACACATAGCACTGTATAGGACAACCACAGAAGAATAAGGAAGAGTAACCCAAAGTGTGATATTATTCCCAACACTATAAACAACAATTAATATATGCATATTGTTCCAAGGGGATGTGGAAAATTGTTTTATCCATTTCCAATAATGTAGAAAATGGTTTTTATTCAAAAAACTAGTACAGTACTAAATGTCTGTTCTTCCTAAATCGAGTAATAGACACAATGCATCATACAAATACTGTTACATACTTATTTACACAAATTTGGATTTGATTACCAAACATGAATAAAAAGTCATTAATGGCCAGAATATTTGCCCAGCAGATCAAACATAAGCAATACTCTTAAATTTCAAGATTTATGATGAAGCATCATTGATGAAAATATTCTGGTAATTGTACAGAGGTCAGACATATAATTCACAGGAACATATCAAGACATCAGAAATCAGTCAATATATATGGCTAATATGTCAAATAATTATTGGTAGGTAGGATAATCTGATCTGTTTTAAAAATGTGGTACTAGCCAGGTGGTGGTGGCACACACCTTTAATCCCAGCACTCAGGAGGCAGAGCCAGGAAGATAGATCTCTGTGAGTTTGAGGCCAGCCTGGTCTACAGAGCGAGATCCAGGACAGGCACCAAAACTACACAGAGAAACCCTGTCTCAAAAAGAAAGAAAGAAAAAAGGAAGGGAGGGAGGAAGGAAGGAAGGAACAAAGAAAGAAACAAAGAAACAAAAAACAAACAAGGAAACAAAGAAAGAAAGAAAGAATCAAAGAAACAAAGAGAGAGAGAGAAAAATGTGGTACTATAAAATCTGTAGTGAAAAAACAGTGATTTGTGGTAGTTATAAGTGAGTCAAAGGAATGAAGAGTTCAGAAAGGGTCCGAAATGTGACTGTCAATGAAGGCTGACATTGACAGGTCAGGATGGTGATGGTTGACCAGCTTCTCTTTCTCCTTTGCGAGAGTGGATTTAAGATGATCATGAATGTCACCTGATATTCAGATTATTTTTTCATAACTTTCCCAAAATTCACACCAGAAGATTAAGTTATTCTTTTTTTTCTTTTTCTTATTTTATTAAGAGAAAATTTTCATTCATTTTATATACCAATCAAAGATCACCCTCTTCCCTCCTCCCACCCATTCCAGCCTCCCCTCCCCCATACACCCACCACTTGCCCCCAACCAGAAGGCAAGGCCTCTCATGGGGAGGCACATCCAGTAGAGGCAATTTTGAGCCCTCCCCCTGCCTCAAGATTGCAGGAGGTGTCCCATCATAGGTAGTGGGCTCCAAAAAGCCCCCTCACACACCAGGGATTGTGAAGAGGGTGCCTGAACTGAACTGGCTTGCCCCAGTGATCAGACCAGTGAATACCCTAACAGTCATCACAGAGCTTTTCTCCAATGACTGATGGAGACAGATGCAGAGATCCACAGTCAAGCACCAGACAGAGCTCCAGGAATCCAGTAGGAGAGAGAGAGGAGGGATTCTATGAATAAGTTATAATACTCCAAACTGGCATACAGTATAGACCCTAGGCAATGGCTTGCTGTTCATTATATCTGACACTATTCTTATAGTTATGATACTTCTCTTAGAATATACCACAGTGCACAGTACAGCTAAATAAATCAAACTAAAAATAAACTTTTCAAGTTACTCCTGAACCCTCCACCAAAAAAATAATTCAAATGAAGTTTTGCTGTTATATAACACTACACTGAGAGAATAACTTAAAATAGTTCACGGACTTAAATAGAAGTAGAACTATATCAATAATAAGTGATAAGATATTTTAATAATGTTTTTATAGTATCAATAGTTTTGAGAACATAATATAATAATTTAAAATATTCTAAATAGTTATTTGAAATTCATCAAAGTAAAACTCTATTCATTAGGTGATGAATAAAATATCACTAATAAAATGTCACAAACAACATGCCACAAACAGCACATAGCCAAATTTATGACGGATATATAAAAGTCATAGACTTAAAGAATATTAAAAGAACTCAAATCCAATAAGAAAAAAAGAAAAGTTCATGGGATTTGAAAGCATATGAATTTATAATAAAATTTAAAAGTTGTTTCAAGTTGTCTTCCAGGCTGTGATGGATGATTTCAATTTTCAAAGTAAACTAACAACCTCTAATGAAAGATGTAACAAGGCCAGAACTAAATTCAGACAAGAATGGCAGCTATGTCTTTGTTCATTAAACCTTAGTATTTTCATTTATAGCTAAAAGGGTTATACAATGTCATAGCAGTTTTGGTTCAAATATGAACAATTTCTTTAAAATAAATTCATACTTAAGGATTATATAAATTGCTTGCTTTTGTATTAGCCTAGGAGATAAGAACATAAATATGAACAAAATTCAGAAATGTTGATAAAAAAGATTTCTGAATAGATTCAAAGTAGAAATAGACCATTAAAAACAATTGATGAGGTAAAACAGTCACTACAGATCAATAGAATGGAATATGACTTAGCAAGTAAGCAGGATAAACTCTTAATAAATAATTTGCTTAGTGATATAAGATCCTCTGCTGTGGGATAGGCTGTATGTCAAATTGCTCTGATTGGTCAATAAATAAAACACTGACTGGCCAATGGCCAGACAGGAAGTAGGTGGAACAAGGAGAGAGGAGAGTTCTGGGAAGCAGAAGGCTGAGGCAGAGAAACACTGCCAGCCGCCGCCATGACAAGCCACATGTGAAGACACCGGTAAGCCACAAGCCACGTGGCAAGGTATAGATTTATGGAAATGGATTAATTTAAGATATAAGAACAGTTAGCAAGAAGCCTGTCACGGCCATACAGTTTGTAAGCAATATAAGTTTCTATGTTTACTTGGTTGGGTCTGAGTGGCTGTGGGACTGGCGGGTGACAAAGATTTGTCCTGACTGTGGGCAAGGCAGGAAAACTCTAGCTACAATCCTCCACAAGTACATTTTGAAAATAATTACTTGTACAAAAAAATTAAGTATAAGACAAAATTAATGAGACTATCTATAAGAAACAGTAAATTGTTCATTGGTGAGATAAAAATTAAGGTCATTTACCATTAAAGTTTCTGTGATTATGATTATGTTCTATTTGTACATTTATCAGATGTTTGTTTCTATGTGAGAATGGTAATATATATATATATTTTATTTTGGAAGCCTTAAAAAAAGTACACTTTTTGTTTGTTTTGTTTTCAACATGGAGTTTCTCTATGTAACAGTGCTGGCTTCCTGGAACTAACTCTGTAGACCAGACTGGCCTTGAACTCAGATCCACTGAGTTCCTCTGCCTCCTGAGTGCTGGGATTAAAGGCATGCAGCAACCCACTTGGCTTAGAGTATATATTTTTTGATCAATAAATTCATTTACTTGATTAAAATACTAAAATATAATAATTTTTATTTGCAGAATATTATTTATAGACCAGTATTAGGTCTATAATTTATATATTATTATATATATGGTTTATTGATTCTCTAATGAAAAATATTAAAAACCCAATACTAATATTATCATAATTAGTATTTTCCTAATTCTACCTATCATTGATTTCTTATATTAACAGTATTTTTTACATGCTTCACCTATCATGTCTGAAACACATTCAGTGTAGGATAATATGACAGCAATGTACTTTTTCTTGAGGGGGGGCAATATCTTCAAGAATTCAAAAGCTGAGGTTTTAGACAAGCAATAGAAATATGCTAGATGCAAGGTAATTTGGAAGTGCCATGGCAATACCAAAGCTATGCTACTCCTCAATTAATCTTTCAACTAAAACATAAGCATTTTCTTAACCAGATTAGAGCTGATAGCAAATGTCTATGCATGGTGGTATTCTGTTTATACTGAAATGTGATTTTATTTGTATGTTAATAAATAAAGTTGCTTGGGGGTCAGAGCTAATAGCAAGCCATAGCAGAGCTGGGCATTTGTGGCACACACCTTTAATCCCAGCACTTGGTGGAAGAGCTAGGTAGATCTCGGTGTGATCAAGGATACAGCCAGCATTGGAGACACATGCCTTTAAGACCTGGAGGGCTGTACTTACAGGCAGTGACGAGGCAGTCACGTGTTTGGGTTACAACCAGTGAGAAGGCAGAACAGAAAGACTATATAAAGACAAACACACAGGAAGTAGCTCTTTTTCGGAGAGGTCTCTTGGCTAGCTGCAGCAGGCGGGTAAGACTCTTAGCTCTGATCTCTTGGCTTTCTTCCTTGCATTGGGTCTGTCTCTTATTTAATAAGACGGTTGGTTACATCTACATCTATGCATTAGCAGGGTCATTGCAGTGCAGACAGAGTGCTGCATCCTAGACTGCTGCATAGCTGGAACAGTCCCACAAACTTTTTTTAGTGTTTAAGCTGAGATGAAAGTTCTGTCACTGATTAGAAGGCTATTAATAGATAAATTGCACAAATAAATCTTGGATGGGACAAACACTGCATGTGTTTTGTTAGGTACAACATTTTAGACACAAAGACATTTCCTATGCCAAATAAAGAAACAAACACATGAATGAGTCTTGTCAGTATAAATATTAGTTGGAGGTTGATATAAATAATGAGAAGTGGATCCTGGACCTGGAAATATATATATATTCTACTGCTGGAAATAGGAACCAGAAATATAACTAAGTAAAACATACAAATAATCATAATCTATCTTTATTTAGTAATATTTGGTTTGGGAACACTGTCTCACTGTATAGCTCATGCTGGTAGGGAATTCACTATGTAAATCACACAGAATTTCTCCCGCCTCTGTCTCCCAAGTATTCTACCATGCCTGGTGATATATCCTGATTTTAAAATACCTTTTCTAATTAATTACATAAAAATTTAAATAATATCTGTTTACATATGAATTATTTTCAATACTAATGGTGAACGAACTGGCCATAGATGCTAGTGTCTAAAATGCTGCCAGAGACAGTACCTCTTCTTCCTTTTTAAAGAATTATATCCAAATTATTTTGTAAATAATATGATTCATATACAACTAAGAAAAAGAATGTAAGACTTTAAAATTCATCCACCTTCTTCTGGTTAAAGAATATATACAACAGTATGTGATAATATTTAGGTCACTTTTCCACTCTGAGTACAATCCAATTCTACTATTTGATTTTGGAAATGGATTTTGAACATGAGCCTATTTGACTAATCAGATGATCATTTTCCTCTCATTGTTGTTTAAATGCTGAGTGTCAGAGCTGTTTGGGGACAGGATATGATATTTTTTTATACCAACAGAGGGAACTGCCATTCCAGGAAAATAACAAAAGTCAAGTTGGCTGAGAGAAAATATTCCTTATAATATTGAACCACCAACAAGCCACATGAGAATTGCTGATAAAATGTCACCTCCAACACAATGGCAGGATTACACAAATCTAATTAGCCATCATTAACAGACTGTTGTCTGTAGAAGTGGCAAACAACTGGGAAAAGGCATCCTCTACTCATCAGAAATGCCTGCGATGGCCAAGGACATTGTTCTGTGATGTGATTCTTAGTGCTTTTCTAGGTGGTAAAGGTGGAGCTAAGGAAGTCCAGTGTGGCATTCAAGCAGTAATGTTTCAAGTGAATGTTGATAACTTGAGAGTGAACTCAGGGAGATAAGCCCCTACTTGTGAATACATTAATACTGCTTCAAAAATCTCATTTCCTTTCACCAGCCCATATAGTCTTTTTAGGTAAGTTTGAAGAAATAGATCATTACAGGCTGTATTTGACACACATCACCACAGAGATGTTCTTTTATTCAAGTCTATCTTCATCTGGTATTTATATAGTGTATAGATTACTTGGTTAACATAATCTCAGCAAGGGAGGGTGCCTCATTTTATTAGTGCATCTAATGAATGGCTTTAGTATCTAAAATAGATTTTATTAAATTAAAATACATTTAAATCATTTACCCCTACCTCTTTTCTATTCAGCCTCCTCTTATGTACTGCCTCCTGCTCTTTCTCAAATTTATGGTATATTTTCAAATAAATATACATTCATATAAATACATATTCAAATAAATATACATTCAACTTTCTGAGTCCATTTAGTGCTGCTTACATGTATATTTTTGGAGCTGACTATTTGGTATTGGATAACCATTTAGAGGTTTCATCCACAGGAAAGATTAATTCTCCCTGTGCCAGTAGTCATTAATTTCTTTAGCTCCTCATGTAGAAGAGGGACCCTGTAGGATTTCCCCAATCCACATTAGCCTGTCAACTGGTGTTATCATTGCTTAGGCCTGTTTTGGCAGTCATATTATTGACAATTCATGGCTGTAGCTTCTCTATCATATTTAGAAGACAGTCTTGCAGCAGCCATCCCGGTCCTAGTGCTCTTACAGTCTCTCCCCCTACCCCCTGCTCTTCTGAGGTGTTCTGAGATTTGGCTGTAGGATTTCTGTTGTGGATTGATCATCATGGCTGGGCATCCCACAGTCAGTTGTTCTTTGTCTACCTGTTATGACTTTCTGTAGCAGTCTCCATAAGCTGCAAAAGGAGCTTTTCTTTTTTTTGAAGTGGACTGAGAAATCATGAGGCTATAAGGATAAGTGTTTATTATGCTGTTAGGAATTGCAGTAGTTTAGGAAAGTGGCAGTAATATGTTATCCTCTAAGATCCATAACCCCACTTTCCACAAGTGATTTGTTTGGTTTACAGAACTATACATGATTTTTCTACTGTTGAGTAGAGTCTTATGTGCATTTAGGCATCTAGTGGTTATCACTATTACACCTTTAGTGATATTTTGCCATTGTGGTTATTGTAGTGGTTCATAGGCACCACTGATACATAGGAGTATTGAATGATTTTCCCCATCGGGAGCTAACATATCACCTTTTAGTACTATCAATGCTAGTCTTCATGAAAGGACTTTCAAGTCAGATCTAGCTTGTATCCTCCTAGTCCTGTATCTGAAATGCATGTTACCATGAAATCATCTCTTCAGCAATGGAGATTCACCTTCAACTACTGGAAGGCCAAAAATAATGGAAATTGGCTATAAGCTTAGGAATTTATCTTGTCTCCTCTGAACAACCCAAAAGGAGGTACTAGGGCTTTTGTTAGATCATATATGATCCCTCAAGTATTGTCATCCCAAGTTGCATAATTTCACTATATAGATTACATATATATTTTAATACTTCATTTATTTTTGAGATTACAAGAAAATTCCATCATTTCTCATTTCCATTTCTTCCCACCAAACCCTCCAATTATTGTAAGTCCTTGCTCTTTTTCCAGTTCATAGTCTATTTTTAATTAATTCTCCTTATATATAAATATTGAATATATATGTAACTTCATAAGTAAAACCTGCTCATTATGTATAATGTTATATGTGTATGTATATTTGTGTGTATGTATATTATATTATATGTGATTAAGTTAAATATAAAATAATGTTATTGAAGTGGCTATTTCAATATCCTTGATATTATTTATTCCTCCTTCATGTCCTTATTATAACCCTCTCTCCCAGTTCTCCCCAATTATCCTTTCATATTATCTGCACCTTGTTATTTCCCTCTTTAGAGCTCCTTGCCTCACCTTATGGTCCCTTTTAAATCCCAAAGTTTCTTTGGTGACTCCAGGTTATGTATTCACACAGGAAGATTTGGAACTAAAAAACACAAATGAGAGGAAATATATTTGAGGACTCTATGGGGAGCTGGAGGCAAATAGTGATGAAGAGATTATCAAAATACATTGCATGAATGTAAAATTTTTTCAAAGAACAAATAAAACAGAGTGAAAAAGTTTTTCCAAGGAAATTAAAACTCTGCAAGAATAACACAGTCATTATTAGAGACATTTATTATTTTCAGATATATTGCATTTGTACAAAAACTAATCTTCTAGCTAGAGCAGGCACCACAACAAACAAACAAACCTAATAATGGAACATGAATTTAGAATATTAAACACTGAGATTAATGAAGGATATATTATAGTGTAGAAAGTGACATTAAATTATAGAATAGAAGAATTAGTTACTTTAAAATATGGAAATATTTTTATGAAAGATTTTTTCTTTGGTGCTTATAGTGTATTCTTAATGCCATCTTTGAAAGGGATCCCCAGCTTTTTATTTTTTTTTTCAAAAGCATCAGTCTGTGAGTTGCTTTACTGGGTAGGATTAGGAAGGATCTATTTCCAGTAAGTGTAGTTATTGACTTGATTGATGTGCCAACTGATAGATTTTACTGTCATTGATTATGATCAGTGACTGAAAATGAGTTTTAAAAACTACTACTTTGTTTGCAAATGGAAATGGCACCAACACAACAATTTCTCAGAATAGCAATCCAAATTTTATACAAAAATACTTTTAAGTTAAAATTCTAGTTACCAAGACAAAAGTTTTTTATTAACTCTACTGAATAGACAATTCAATTATGAAGTCATAAAATTGAATTAATAATACATTTTAAATTGCTATGCAAATTATAAAGGAAACAAAGAATTTAGAAATAACCACAGATAAGAACAATAATGTTTTTATGTTGCTCTTTGAATGGACAGAGTGCTTTATAACCAAATCATGATTATCCAATTAGTTGGAAATTAAGAGCTCTCTCTCATGAACAGAAATCTACCAATGCTTGTAGCATGTTGGCACCACCATTGCAAGTTCTGAATGGAATACATGGCAGCACAGTCCTTGAAGAATATTGTTCCAAGAAGCTTCAGGGACCTTCAAAATGCGTGGTGAGTGTGTGTGAGGTCAAAATCATTTCATAATAATGCCAAGGCAGTAATGGGCTTGTTTTCACTATGTTGGCGTTCATATTGATGTTACTAAAGTCAATGGTGGGAAATAGTGTACCTTTGTAATGAAAGCAGAATGAGCTGAGCCATCATCTTGCCCTTTATAACATCACAGCAACAACAAAAATAATGTCAGTCATACCAACATGCCCTTGATGACTCTAACTTTATTCATTCCCTACCCTCTAGTATTATCCTATTTTGTAGTCATTGTTACAGAAGTACTTTTGCTGAAACCATAGAGGTCAATGTCTGTCCTTGAGAAAAGTAGGTGGGCAGTGTGTGGTGGTTTGACTGAGACTTGCTCCTATAGGTTCAAGCATTTAATTACTACTTCCCCCCCCCCCCCGTTTGGAGACTTAGGAAATCTGGCGTTTCTGGAGAAAGCATATCACTAAGGTGGGATTTGAGAGTATATATCTTTAATATCTTTACCCTACTTTAACTGTGCTGCTCTCTCATGTTTGTGTTTGTTTACCACACACACACAAAAAAAAAAAAAACAGAAAAGCATGAAGGAGTTGAAAGTAGAAAAATAATTAGCTCTGTATACTTTTATAACTCATGTGTCCTTTTGCCCGTGCTCTGTCCTTCCTCATGAAATATTATCCTTTCCTTGTTCCATTTATAAATTTCATACTATTTCCACAGTTACATGCATTTACATATGTATATGGTATGCATTATAGGCTTGGTCTGTGTAAGAGGGTGAATCCACTGAGTTTTTTGGTGGGATCACCTCAGTTAATATTAAATTTCCAAGTTCATCCATTTTTTGCAAATTTTGTTATTTCATTTTTATTTACAACTGAATAGAATTCTATCTTGTGTATGTGCCACATTTTTATTATCTATTTCTCTGTTAACGAACATATATGCTGGTTTCATTTCCTTGAACTAGTAAATAGAATTGCAGATAGAGGTGGTTGTGGAAAGAAGAAACCCGCCATGAATTCTTGTGGAAGTACAAAATAATATAGCCTTTATGAAGATCTCTTTGGTGGCTGAACAAAATTATAAATAGAATCATCACATGGTCCAGCTATTCCATTCCTGGGCATTTATTTAGAGAACTCCGTAGCATATCTTGGCACAAATACATGTTTAATACATATGTACCCAATAATGTACATATGCATATAACCAAGCAACACTTCTACTATCATGTCTCACACACTTCACTCAGTATAGTAATTTATAGTCCCCCATATGTTGTCACAAATGACAGGGGTTCGATTTTTTTATTTGTCTACTCATAAGATGAAGTACATAAGATGATTTCATTACTTAGTTACTGTGACCAATGTTGTAATGAACACAGGAGGGCAGATGTCTCCTGAAAACTCAAGTTCATTGTCTTTGGCTCCATATAGGGAGTACATGATCACATGATAGTTTTAATTTAATTTTCTGAAAAAAAAAACTTAATGTTTTCTAAAATGTCTGTAATGTTGGATGTAGTCTTAAATGCCTGTAATCCTAGTAATTGGGAAGGAGAACAGTAGTCACTCAAGGTCATCCTCATCTCTACAGTAAGTTTGGGACCAGCCTAGGCTGCATGTGGAGCTAACTTCAGTGAATAAACCACATGTTATAATTTATAATAGCATTAACTATGAGACAGTTTTCCCTTTGGGATGTTAAGATGATTCTCAACATCTTTCCCCCGAATCACTATTATTACCCTTTTGAGATAACCACCATTCTTCATGGGGAAAGTTGGTAAGTCATCATGGTTTATATTGACACTCATTTGATGATTAGTGACACTAAAGAAGTGTGTGTGTGTGTGTGTGTGTGTGTGTGTGTGTGTGTGTGTGTGTGTGTGTGTATTTGTTGGTCATTTGTAAACTTTCTCTTTAGAATGTATCTGTTTAGATCCTTTGGCAATTTTAATAAGGGTAGCTGTATTACTGTTATTGAAAGTTTTATTTCTTTTTTAAATTAATTAATTTAGTTTTTCTTTATTAAGAAAAAATTTCATTCATTTTACATACTAAAAGATCCCACTCTCTTTCCTCCTCCTGATCTACCCCCAGCCTTTCTTCCCCCATTCCCTCCTCTGAAAAGGTAAGGCGTCCCGGGGGTGTCAGCAAAGTATAGTACATTGAGTTGAGGCAGGACCAAGACCCTTCCCCTGCACTAAGGTTGTGTACATTGCCCCAGGGCCATCAAGATCAATTTCTTATGTATTTTGCATATCACTACTTTTCAGATATATATATATATATATATATATATATAATCATTGATTATTGATTTTTAAACATGACTTATCTGTAGCTAGACCAAATTTGTGTTGACATCTTGTTGGATTGAGCACAATTCCTCAGAAAATCATTGCAAGTATAATTTTGGATGGAGGATTTTATTGTAAAGATGGAGAAGAGATGAAGAAGCAGCCACTAGTGTGTGTGTATGTTGTGGTTGTGTGTGTGTTCAGCAATCATAGTTTCTCTTCTATCCAGGGAAAGTCTAATTGAGGTAATACTGGTGAGACATTAAGAAATAACAGGAATATGTAATTGATTAGCATTAAGTTAGGGATTATGCTCACTTAACATTGATTTAGTTTCAGTTTCCTAAAACAGAGTTTATGCCTCCCCAAAGCAAAAGGAAGGATCTAGCTGGCTAATGATCTTACATCCCTGACCATCTAACCTATATGGGTTTACCACACACACACATAAACACACACACACACACACACACACACACACACACACACACACACACACACACACGAGAGAGAGAGAGAGAGAGAGAGAGAGAGAGAGAGAGAGAGAGAGAGAGAGAGTTCTCCATTTGAGCTTTGACAAATGCAATATGCTCCATGTATCAATGCAATTCTGTGCAACAAGTAAATATATTGTCTTTCAAGTGATTTTTATACCCTTTCTTCTTTAAATTAGATAATCTATAAGTGATAGCTCCAAGAAATATGTCCCTTAATGCCAATAGACCTGTTCTAATTTGTTGAATCTACAAGTGGTGTCAACCTACTTATCCCTCCAAATGAAATCTGCCATCCTCAGAATTACATCTCTAAACCTCTACATAAGCCTAACAGTTTGCTCTTCTCAAAGTGCCTGTCTGACCAGCAGAGTTCTCTTAAAATAGGCAATGAAAAAAATTGTCCTTTTGTTTCATTTTGTTTTATGATTGAAGTACTGTTTCATACTCCTTTGTAGTGAATTTTAGGATGATCTTACTTCCTAGATGACTTTTTAAAATTTTGTTTTCTGTTGATTTAAACAAATCTGTTTGTTTACCCATCGATATTGCTTTTTGTAACATTCTTCCTGAAGTTTTTGATTTATTTACTTGTTTTAAATATGTAACTCGGCCGGGCGGTGGTGGCTCACGCCTTTAATCCCAGCACTCGGGAGGCAGAGCCAGGCGAATCTCTGTGAGTTCGAGGCCAGCCTGGTCTCCAAAGCGAGATCCAGGAAAGGCGCAAAGCTACACAGAGAAACCCTGTCTCGAAAAACCAAAAAAAAAAAAAAAATAAAAAATAAATAAATAAATAAATATGTAACTCAAAATGGATTGCACATTTCATTCTATGGACTTGCCACTAAACATGTTGCTGTCATTGCTTCCTCATCTAGCCACTTCAGAACAGTATTCTTGGTAGGATAACTTGGGGAATTGTGAAAGCTCCTATTTAAAATTGATTAGTGAAATGTGTAGAAGCAAACCATCTAGTAGAAATTAATAAAGATAGCTAATGAGCACTCATTTTACTGAGTAAAAGCACTGCTGCTTTTACTAGGAATAAAGTCTATAGAGGAAATCCCTCTAGCATCAACAAGTTGAAAATTAAACAAACAAATGAAAACAAACATCACTTTTTATAAATGAATGACTGGTTTTTATTTAAAAGCCTTAAAATTGTCTCCAGCTTCAACTGGAATTTTCAGAGGGGGCCAAGAAGCCGAGACATTGATTAATATCAGAAAGGAGAATGTAAAATGTGAGACACACTTGAGCAAAATCACTTCAAAACTCTAGTAGGCCATTTCACAATAACTACTCAGACTATAATTACACTTAAAAATAAAATTTGAAAAAAAAACAGCAAAGTGTTTCAATTAAGGCTCATTAATATTCTATTTGCATTCAGTAGTCAACAATTGCTTTGTATTTAGTCCTTAGTTCATTTCTAGTGTTTCTGAATGTGCTAAAATAGGCCTGGAAATAACATTAAAATGAAAAGCTAATCCTACTACCTGATGGAAGAGGGAATAAAAATGACCAATTACATGATGGTTATGAATATTTTAATGTCTCTTCTTCAGTCATTACACTTACCAAATCACATAAAATCACACACCCAAAAAAAACCATGGATAATGAAACTGGTTTCTCAGATAAAAAGTCTCTCTAAACCCTTGACATCATATGCTCCTGTTCAGAACACTCTACACCACTGAGGAAAATGTTATTTGCAAATAAATAGCATGTCCTCTAGACTTCTATTGTTGTGCACCTTCGGATAAGCGAGTAAAGAATGTTATCTTAACAAATTTTAATGGGCCACTACTAGATCTTATTTCAGATAAATCCCTAATGCTTGTGAGACATTTTCTGATTTCTGTTAGGATAGCTTTTAGAAGCACGATTATCTTGTTCTTTTAGTGACAGATTCATCTGTCAAGCTGTTTCCCCAGTGACACACATATATATATGGAATACCTTCAAAATAGATCAGAAGTAAAAGAACATATAATGCCCTGTTGCAGACTGGATTCTATTTACTGACTCACCTATTTCCCTTTGATACCATGGCTTATAAGAAACCTTATAGAAGTAAGGAACTGATCTTACACATTTTGACATTTCTGAAAAACCTTATTATGTTCTTATTTCATATCCTGTTGCGTCTTCTTATGGAATAAATTGAAAATGCACCAAAGCATACAAATCAAGTCAACCACACCCCATTTGTCCTGTATATAAATCAATTTTAAGTGTAATCACATTGTGATTTAAGTATTCGTGATATAATTAAAATCCTTAATTTTATTTGCGTTGATTCCTTCACAAACATCCCACAAACAAAGAAGATATACATATGAAAATTCTGGCTTACATATGACTTAAAAATGATTTAAAACAATCCTAATTCTCAGAGAAGTGCAAATTAAAATAAGATCAAATACATACCTGCAATAATTGTTAAAATTAAAAATTCTGGAAGCACCTAATACAGGTAAGACCAGAAGACCAGATCATTTTCAGAGCAGATGAAAATGAAAGTGTAAGAGGCCGATTGTTTTAAAGGGGTCCCCATGGTCCATTCATTGGCAGGTGATCAGAGTATCTGATTTTAATAGGGAAAGATGACATATCCCATTTATTTTAAAGGTAACATTCTTTTGTATTTTATAGTCTGTGAAAGATGCCTCATTTTCTTACTGTTTTAATAAAGAATTGACTTTGGGAAATCTGCCTTTAGGTACAATCCTAACAAAATGCAAAACAAAAAAATATAACCAATAGAACAAAATTCATCTGTAGTATAAAGATCAATGTATGTAAGAGACCAAGAAAGCCATAATTTTGAGAAAGTTATAATATCTTCATTGTCATCTGAGAAGCTATTAATAAAGTACAATTCATATGTTTCTGTAAAGGGGATGGAGGACTATACTGAGTGTTATTTGCACAACTCAATAGATTGGGAGCCCTGATGAAACAAGAATAAACATCAAAGCCCTCAGAGCACAGAGGAAAATCAGTTCCTCAGGAGAAGTTGGTTTGTTTTTGTTTTGTTTTGCTTTGCTTTGTTGTCCTGCTATCTACTCAATCTTTGAAAAATGTCTCATGTCAAGTATCTCCAAGTGGCTTCAAAGCCTTCATTCCCCTCTTTGGATTCATTATTGGTGCCTCTTTTTCAGGGAGTCCTACCTGCTCTGTAGCTCTCCAGCTTGCAGGACACGGAGGCTCTAATCTTAACTAGTTTAAGTAATCCTCACAGACCATTTACTCTGGATATAAGCAAAGAGAAGATGATAATTTCAGGTTGTGAGGACTGAGTATGATAGCTGCTTTGTGCTAAAAATCTGTATTGGTTACTTTTGTGTTGCTATGAACAAATTGTTAAAGAAAATGTTTAAAGGAAGAAAGATGGATTTCAGCTCATGTTTTCAGAAAGTTCATTCAGTTTATCATCACTTTGACACCGTAAACTTTGCCACAGTGATGGGAGTCTGTAGAAAAGGAGAAGCATTCATCAGACATGTGTATCTTAAGGGTGTTAGCTGTAAGTACACACACTTGTATCTTGGTGTTGTCTCTTAAAGTTACTAGAACTCTCAAAAAGGATCAAATGGGGCCAAATGGCCAATACATGTAAATCATGTAACTGAGATGTATTTTATAGTCTAGCCATAATACCCTCCCTAGGAAAGTGCCCACAGATCTCTGAAGGATTAATTCTTGGTGTCCATCTCTTAACAAGGTTATCCATGAATTTTAAGTGAAGGCTTTCAGTCTGTGAATGAGAGTTCCTGGCAAGAAGCTACACCTTACTTGGAAACTTCTACAGTGCTGTTTAACTGATTAAAACATCAGGAATAGTGATGTGTTGGGATATTCCAGGTCCAGAACATAATTACAATTCATCTTAGACTGTCTTAGAACTCTTAAAAGCCTTCTCTTGCTCAAATCCACATTGGGTATAATATTCTTGTGACAGTCAAATGAAACCTTATAGAATTTGTTTATTAAGCAGAACATGTGATTCCATCAACTGAGCTAAGTATGTCCTCAGAGTTCTGGGCCCCACCTAACTGTTGTGCTCACTAAAGTATTTGAAAAGCTGATTAATTTATGAGTCCCTTTATTCTCTTACTGTTAAAGCTTCTATGAAAGCTGCTATAACTGTGAAACATAAAATATGTGATGTTAATTCCGTGTTCCCAGGCCAAGGCCATCTATTTATGCTGAAATATCTCCTATACCTATTGAGGTGAGAGCTATGATTCAGAGTGGCAAGGACACTTGCAATGGATAGTCACTCACCTGACGACACTTCATGCAGTTGGTAAGAGAACAGATGACAGCTTGTGAAGTAATTCAGGGCATAGGCAAATTTTTGCCAATCCTAATGTACTTTTATAGATCACAGCCTAATTTCCAAAGCCCATGATAAAAAGCATGGAAAGGAAAGTGTGCACTTCCTTTAGGGAGTAGAAGACATGGGGTGGAATTCTAGTTCAAATATATTAATGGATGTCTTGATTTAAACATTCAAGATTTTATTTCATGATATAGATAGTATTATATTACTTGAGATAATATTAAAATCTATATAAATGTTTACTTATTTATATGGAATATTTAATTAGAATTGCCTTACTATTGAATAGGAATTTTTTCTTTCTAAATATTCAGGAACTAATAGCCCCCTTCTGTACATATTTGATTAAACGCTTTACCACATTTTGAACCCCAGATCTTTTGAAAAAGATCTTTTAATTTTGCATAAGGTGAAGTAGGCTTGGGTGTTTATTTTGTCTGTACTCAAGACCATATATTCCACGGTTACAGAAGTATCAGTTGGAAATTGAATTCCCAATTTTAGGCTATTAGGAAACACAAAAGGAAGTAGAATGAACGATGGAGGCTTGCCTGGTACTAAGCTGCAGAACACCCCGGTACTGGAGATGAAATGATCCCATTCAATTCCGATGCAGAATGAAGTGAGAATGAAACTGATAGGTTAGCAAATGGAAACAGCTGTGTTTTACGGCAGCACAGACAGTTGGCACATTCTGCCGCTGATTTGTAATGAAAACGGAAATTGTAAGTGACAGGCTGATGGTCGTTTATAAAGCAAACATTTGGAAGCTGTGGAGGTGCCTGTGCTTCCTGAAAGGCAGCCATCTGACCCACCTTTTCCTTTATGCACAGTTACTGCATTCTTTTCCCACCATGTAGATGCAACATGCTTGCAGTTTGAAGATGTGACTCTCAGTTGCTTGCTACTTGCTGCCATACCTCACCATTGTGATAGTGATCGAGTCATATCCCTCTGTAATCATAAGTCCAAATAAACTATTTTATCACAATAGAAAAAATATATTATAAGTAATATTGCTATAAAAGACTGTCATACTTTTCCATGATTAAGTTACCACGTGTCAGTAATAACATAAAACATTGTAAGTACCGAAAATCACTACATTTTACAATAGACAAAAATAACTTAAACTCTGAGCCAACATGTTTCAGGCAGTTATTATTGCTGTTGCATGGCATGGAGGTATGTGCACTGCAAAGTGTACATGGTATATGTTCAGAACCACGGCTACAGTGAAGTTATTCATGACATACTAAAAAGCATTGCTTTATGCACAGTTACTGCATTCTTTTCCCACCATGTAGATGCAACATTTCAAAGGAGCAAGTTGCAAAGGAGTTGGATTAAAGCAGTGTTTCACACACTCCTGGGCAAACACAGGGATTTCCTAAATTTCAATCCAAAAGCAGTAATTAATAAAAACATTCCTAGTTCTGACATAAATGAGCCCTTTGAAGACAGAGCTCTGGGGCTTGTCTATCTCTATGACAAGAGGTCCTCTGAGCAGGGTGGCATAAAACTTCAGTCATTAAAGGGTGATCCAGAAACCTGACTCTTTTTTCCTTCTCTTTGGAGTTTATCCTGTGTCCCTTACTGATTAGCTCCTGTGTCTCAAGTCCTGTGACTCAGTGACAGCATGTGGATAAAAATGGCTGTGAAAAAAGATTGATACTTGAGTTGAGCCAGCAATCCAACAGGGATGGACTTCAGATCATCACAAGTAACAATATGGTCTGCATTTCAGGGGTATTATCAATGTCACAGAATAGCTTTGGTACATAAATGTGCTTGGGCTCAGATGACATAGCATTATTTCAATCTGGTAACAGTAGTTTCCATTTGCTGTAACCCTCTTATTCCTAAGTACAGAGGCAATTTGGCTCAGAGGTTGGTCAAATACATATTACCTAGCACAGTAAATGCCAACCATTTTCTCTAATATTCAGGCTTGCAGCTGAATCTGGATACATTGTCCACATTTTTATTACCCATTATTATATTTTTTATAGAAGCTTATTTATTTCCTACAATGTTAAGACAAGTAAAATGATTTTTGTAACACCAACACCAGCATGCACACATACTTAACAAGCTTTATGTTTGGGATGCAACAATTTATTTATATTACCAGCCAGGCATTGTAAGACTTTCTAATAAATCTAGGTTTATCTTCTTAAGTAAAGATCTTTTATGATGGCTTATGTTAATATTAACCTAGATCATTACCAGTATCTACCAAAGACTTTCCTTTAATATTTAAAAGTTGACTTGAAAGATGCTGATATAAGACCAACTGTCAAAGAGAATATATATAAAATCTGCATTAGAATAGATGTTATGAGATATTAGTGGTGAATATTTCAAATTCTTAAAGAAAATATAAACAATGTGACAATAGGCAACATTAGTATCATGAACAAATTGAAGGAAAGCTGGATGTTTTTAGTTCATGAGGGTAGAGCCAGCCAGGGATAGCCTGTAATGGTGCATTAGAACTCAATATTGGGAGGAAAAGGAACAAAACAATGAGAAAAGGCATAAAGTTATTTCAGAAATAAGGCACAATATATTCAGGGGCATGAAAATTTGAACGTTGAGGAGATTCCTTGGTGATTAGAAACAATACTTTTGTCTTTTAATTGTGAATTAGTACTGAGGAGTAGTGGGGAAAGGTATTTGATGGCTTTGAATTAGGGCTGGAAAGGAAGATCATAGGTGCAGATGGCAACATAATTTTCCATCCAAGGCACTTCAGCATGACATTTTGTATGAATCACATTTGTGCTTCAACAATAAGAGACTGTGTTAAACCAGGGCCTTTTAAAAAAGGAAATGAAAAATATCATAGTTATTGTAGTAAATATGTTTTTAATCATTCATCATCTGTAGAGCTTTGCTGTCTTCATTGACTATTTATCTTTTAAATAACTGGTCAATAATGAAGCTGCTCCCTAACTCCCTCCTTCCCTCCATTCCTTCCTTTCTTCCTCTCTTACTCTTTTTCATTCTTTCTTATTTTTCTTCCTTCTGTTTTTTGATGGTGGTCCAACTATTTATCTCTTTGACTGGGTTTGGAGTTATTTACTGGATCATGAGTAAGTTACAGTTATGTGTGGCTACATAACTGAAGACATACGAGTTTCTTAAACTTTTTCTATTCATGACTCCCTTTTTGCCCTTGATATTTTTATACAATTGTGGGAGTAAAGGTGTATAATTATCTATGTAAATAAAATATTTAATAATAAATCCTAACTAACTTTATTTTATATTATAAATTTTACTACTAGTAAGAGGAAAACTAATTTATTTGTAGGATAGTCTTGTTTTCTTTTTAAATTTCTAAGTATTTTGTATACATTTTGATCATATTCTCACCCCTTCTCCAACTCCTTCCAGTTCTCTCCACTTCCCTCTCTATCCCACATAATGCTCTTCTTTCCTCTCTCCCACTTTCTCACTGAACAGCAAAAAAGCAACAAACAAAAATGTTAAACAGGTATCATCATCAACAACAAACAATAAGACATAAAATGTGCCCCACCAAAACAAAAACAAAAATAAAAACTACACATAGAAAAAAAATCATGAAGTCCATGGAGTTCATTGTGTATTGGCCAACGACTTCTGAGCTTGGAGTAGGATTTGATAAACCCAGTGACACTGAATTGGAGAAAACTGATTTTCCTCTACCTATCAGATATCAAGTGAATGGAGCTTCTTGGGTATGGAGTGAATTTTGTATCTATTTCCTCTTCTCTGTGCTGAGTTATGTGCAGGTCTTATGCATCACAATCACAGTGAGCATAAATGGTTAACAGACCTGTTGTGTCTATAAGATACTGCTTCCTTGAAGTCATCTACCATCTTTAGCTTTTATAGTCTTTCTGCCTCTACTTCTACATGTATCCCTGAGTTATGATAGAGAAGATAGTAGGGAGAGGTTTGACATTGATAACCCATTTATGTCTGTGTAGTGGGCAGCTGTTTCAGCCATGCCCTGAAGCACCATCCCTAGTGATGTAGCAGCTAGTTGTTACACCTGCCTATGCCCTGGGGCATGGCTGCTGGGGGGCTTTTAAGACCTGGGATGCATGTATGCTTTCTTTCTTCACTGCCTCTTAGTTTTTGATGTTGGTACAGACCAGGGCAGAGCTCGCCAGAGAACTGCTTAGGACCATGCCTCACCCTTCCAGGATCCTGAGACAAATTTCTTTACTCTGTCTTGTGAGTTAACCCCTAAATAAATTCCTTTGATCATTAAGCAGGCTCTGTGGATTGCTAGTAATATAATCCCATTAGCTGGTACCCAACATGGGGCACAAAACCATGGCCCTGAGATTATGAGTTCATGATCTACCAACTGAGCTGTGAATCATGTGATTCAAGAACTTCACTGCATTCTAGTCATATTCCCTCCCTAGATAATTCATCACAGGTATTTTGATGTACAGGGAAGATAGTATATTGGAATGGATATTTCTACCACATAAAACGAATAAGAAAACTGAATGGAAAAGACCTCTGATTTGATTCTAAAAGGAAAATTTAGACTTTGTCAATTGACAGAAATGGACCCAGCAGAAATTGTAGTACCCTAAACTAATGAGGAGATTTCCTCTTTATAGAAAGATAATGAATACTGGCAAAGAGCCTGTAGTGATTTTTTGAGAGAGATTAACAATTGTTATCCCAAAAGCAAGAGGATATAATTCATTAAAAGAGCTGAATGGGTCCTTCCTCACATTGTACAGCAAAAGCCAATTTCTAGAGCCCACACATTCTATACTGATACAAATAAATCAGGAAAGGCAAGATATAAATCAGGAGACTTAAGTAAGTTTTTTGTTTTTCCATATGAAGTTGAGTATTGTTCTTTCCAGATCTGTGATGAATTATGTTGGAATATTGATGGGGATTGCATTGAATCTGTAGATTGCTTTTGGTAAGACTTCCATTTTTACTATGTTAATCCTACCTATTCATGAGCATGGGAGATCTTTCCATTTTGTGATATCCAATTAAAAACTGGGCTACAGAGCTAAACAGAGAATTATCAACAGAAGAATATCAAATGACTAAAAGACATTTAAGGAATTACTCAAAATTCTTAGTCATCAGGGAAATGCAAATTAAAATGACTCTGAGATACCATTTTACACCTGTCAGAATGGCTAAGATCAAAAACACTGAAGACAGCTTATATTAGAGAGGATGTGGAGCAAAGGGAACACCCCTCCACTATTGGAGGAGTCTGAGTGGTCTGAGTGATTGCAGGACCAGGTAGGACAGAGGAATTTTATAAGTGGCTGGGGGACCTTGGTGTCAGGTGAGCACAGGAAAACTTTCAGCTACAAGAGTCTAAAGACTCATACAATTTCTAGTTTGTTGTCTCTGCTACATGCTTGCAGTTTGAAGATGTGACTCTCAGTTGCTTGCTACTTGCTGCCATACCTCACCATTGTGATAGTGATCGAGTCATATCCCTCTGTAATCATAAGTCCAAATAAACTATTTTATCACAATAGAAAAAATATATTATAAGTAATATTGCTATAAAAGACTGTCATACTTTTCCATGATTAAGTTACCACGTGTCAGTAATAACATAAAACATTGTAAGTACCGAAAATCACTACATTTTACAATAGACAAAAATAACTTAAACTCTGAGCCAACATGTTTCAGGCAGTTATTATTGCTGTTGCATGGCATGGAGGTATGTGCACTGCAAAGTGTACATGGTATATGTTCAGAACCACGGCTACAGTGAAGTTATTCATGACATACTAAAAAGCATTGCTTAAATCACTTTGTATTGATTATTTGTTTAATTTTAATTAAATTTGTGGTTACATGGTCAATTTTTTTACGATATCATTCTTTTCATGATCTCTGATCATTACTTATTTTTAGATTATGACATGCTTGTCAAAGTTTATGCTTTTCTAATAGTTTAAAATTATGGACAGATCTAAAGTTCCTGAGGATGAAAGTGTGGGTGTAGTATATCTCAGCATAGTAAAATAAATTAAACATTAATGATTAAACAAATAATGATGATGGAAATGCTGGAGTTAAATGCAAAAGGCAGTGTGAAATATTTTTGAAGATCTTTCATTTATTTTCTTAATGATAAAAGATGATGGACAGTCAGCAGGTTTTAGTTAGAGATACAATATAAATTCACTTGGTTTTTGAATGACATATTTGAATGTGATGAGTAAAATGGCTTTCAGGTAATCTGATATTTAAATCACATTTGGATTTGGAATATCAACAAGATGGTATAGTACATCTCAGTAGATACAGATATAGACATACATATACATATGCATATACATGTAGATACATGTATACATATACATGTAATTTATAATATCAAAGAAATAAATATTTCCTGGAAGGCTTTTTCTATGTAACACCTTTTTTTATAAGGATACTCATTACATTGGTATATAAATGTATTTGGAAAACAAGCATGTACCTCTATCACTCAGTAATCCAGGGCAGGAGGATCTAGATTTGAAGGCAGCATGTGTTACCCAGTGAAGTCCAGGCCAGTCTCAATACAAAGGAAGACCTGGATTCAAAACCAAAGCAAAATTGAAACCAGAATAATAAGAATTTTTTATTTAAATAATATATTATAACCTGCCTATTCTTGAAGGGAATTTTCTCTTTAAATACAAGACCAAATCTTTGTGGTTGAATGTATTGAGTACACTCATGATTCTGTCTTTCCAACTTAGTAGGTTTTAAGCCAAGTCCTAACACAAGAAGGGAACAGAAATGCAATCAGGATGGTGGCATGTCTCTAATTCTGATAGCCAGAAGTTTAACTTCCTCACTATAAGATGTCTTTGACACTTTTGACTGATGACCCTTATGATGAAGTCTATGATTTTTTTCTACAGAAAGGAAACTCAAGGAAAATTAGGAAGAAACCATAGTTTTTATTTTACCCCAGTCTTGAAAAAAAAAAGGGCCATCTCTTCCAATTACTGCTCTTCTTGGGAGAGTAGGCAAGTCAAACCAGCTTTCAAGGAAAGAAAGAAATGATCTTAACTTTGTAATAAAATAACAAGAATTAGTATGTAAACTTTGAAATTCACCAAAATCAAGTTTCATTAGCTTCCTTAATTAATTGGAAATAGAATTTGTACATCAAGGAGACAAATAATTTTAATTTATGACAATTTTAAAAGAAAAGACTCAACTATCCTTTTCTTTTTGTTAATTTTGTTACAATCTTTTCCTTGATATTATCCATTCTTATTCCTGACTTTGCTGCTGTTGTCATAAGTACCAGTGTTCCGTTTTGTTTTTATACCTTATATCAGATACCCTAACAAAAACCAACTTAGAAGGAGGAAAGGTTTATCTCAAGATTTAAGGTTACCATCCATCATTGTAGAGAAATAAAGTTAAGACCTCATGAAGCTTAAATGATAAATGCAGCTACAATCCTCATCTAAGAGGTCTCTCTTTGCAGTAAATGGAGATCATGGCAGAAATCAATGACTGTAGAGATCAACACATTGTTGGGAGATCAGCCCTACTGATATGTTAAGTTCTATGCATCCAGTCAGCACTTGTAGAATGAATAAAGTGACTAGGACATTATATCCTTCTTGTCACTTACTTGTCATTCCTAGTTAGTTAAGCCATGCTTTGATTAAAGATTTTAAATATCATGAACATTTGAAATACAGGGAAATGTCCTCTCTCATAGAAGGAACACCCCTACCTTAACACAGTCCATTAGAATCTTGCTGTCTAATTTATTGTAACATTTAGCAATGAATTTTTATAAATATCAATGTGGATCACATCCATATTTACACTCAACAGGTACCAAATACAGTAATTGTACTTAATTTAGTTAACTATTCATAGATGAAAAGACTTAATTAAAAATTAAAAAAGAAATAATCCTATTTTGGTGAAATCATTACTTGAATAAAAATGAACTATTCAAGGTGATTTAAACATAAACATGAACAGATCCACCTTGTAATCAGCATAAACTCTATGAGTTCTCTCTTTTGTATGAGCTGGTATTTACAAATGTTACAAATTTCCAAATGGTAAATTGTTAACTATTGAAAAAGTTTAATAACATATTAGAATAGCCAGGAACATTAATATTTTAAATTCCCTTGTGGATATTTCAGTAAGCATATACTCTTCTATAGATTTGACTTATTTTAAAAAACAATGTAGTATAGTAATGATAAGATCAAAAATTCATGTTAACTGAGTGTTGTTCAGTTATATTTCTGATAGATGGTGTAATATTTGTTTTACTAATGTTGAATTTATGAATTTATTCTGGTTTCTGTCCACAATAATGAAGAAATACAACAACACTAACTTAAGGTTTTCTAGAGAATGACCCTCCTGCCAATTAGAAAGTACTGAGATTAAGTAATAAATGAAATTATCTAATGGATCTTTACAATGAGTCTTTCCAATCAATGAGGACTCCTCCTTAGTGAACTCTGTAGGTGTTTCAGATGAGTTAAGCATAATCATCAGAGTTCCTTTTACCTAATAGTCCATTTGTAGTCATTTTACAAACAAATCTTTTCAGAACATATCTTAACACTTTTTAAAATGTTTTTGGATTATTTCTGTTCAATTATCTACTGTATTAGTTAGATTCTTGATTATGAAATAAACAGCATGCTCAACAACAACTTGTGGAAGAAAGGGTTTATTTTAGTGTATAATTTATAGTTTACCATGATGAGAAGAGAAGACAGAACGGGAAATCAAGGCAGGGATCTGGAGGCAGAAATTGAAGTAGAGACAATGGAGTAACACTGCTTACTGGCTTGCTCTGCAGGAATTGCATCACATCCTCTTTTTTTTTCCTTTTTTTATAAAATCAAGGTTCACTCACTGAGGAGTGGTACAACAAACAATGAGCTATGCCTTACCATATCAGTCATTAATTGACAAAAACCTAATGGGTTTTCCAATAGGCTAAACTGGTAGATTTACTTAACTGAGGTTTTGCTCTTTCCAGATGACTCTAGATATGTCAAGTAAACAAACAATTAACATAAATGTTTATAATCCCAATATCACTATCATGAGCACCATCAACAACATCATTGTATATATTGTATCAAAGAACATTCAGCTTGGTATTGGCATAAAAATAGATATGTGGAACAATGGAATCAAATTGAAGACCCTGACATTAATCCACACTACTACGAACACCTGAGTTCTAACAAAGAAGCCAAAATTATACAATGGAAAAAAAGAAAACATCTTCAACAAATGTTACTGGCATCACTGGATCTCAACATGTAGAAGAATGCAAAAGATCTATGTCTATCACTCTGCACCAAACTCAAGTCCAAGTGGATCAAAACCTCGACATTAATCTAGTTACACTGGACCTGATAGAAGAGAAAGTGAGAAGTAGCCTTGAACTCATTGGCACAGGAGACTGCTTCCTGAATATAACACCAATAGCACAGACACTGAGATAAACAGTTAATAATTGTGACCCCCTGAAACTGAAAAGCTTCTGTAAGGCAAAGGACATTGTCAATACAACAAAATGGCAGTATATAGAATGGGTAAAGATCTTCATCATCCTCACATCTGACAGAGGGCTGGTCTCCAAAATATATAAAGAACTCAAGAAACTACATATCTGTAGCTGGAGTTTTCTCCAGTCCTGCCTGGCCCACAGTCAGGACAAATCTCTCTCACCTGCCAGTCCCGCAGCTGCTTAGACCCAACGGAGTAAACACACAGAGACTTATATTGTTTACAAACTATATGGCTGTGGCAGGCTTCTTGTTATATAGTTCTTCTATCTTAAATTAACCCATTTATATAAATTTATACCTTGCCACATGGCTTGTGGCTTACCAGTATCTTACATGTTGATACTCACAGCAGCGACTGGCAGCATCTCCTGACTCAGCCTTCCTGTTCCCAGAATTCTCTTCTCTACTTGTCTTGCCTATACTTCCTGCCTGGCTACTGGCCAATCAGCATTTTATTTATACAGAATGATATCCACAGCACATATCAAAATACCAAATAATCCAATTAAAAAAATGGGATACAGATCTAAACAGAGAATTCTCAACAGAAGAATCTCAAATGACCAAAAGACGTTTAAGGAATTGCTCAACATCATTTGTCATCAGGGCAATGCACATCAAAATGACTCTGAGATACGATCTTATACCTGTCAGAATGCCTAAGATCAAAAAAACTGATGATACTGTTGGTTGGAGTGTTGTAAACTTGTGCAGCCACTCTGGAAATCAGTATGACAGTTTCTCAGACAATTAGGAATCAGTCTATCTCAAGATCCTGTGATACCACTCTTGATCATATACCCAAAAGATGCTTAATCATACCACAAGGATACTTGCTCAACTATGTTCATAACAACATTATTCATAATAGCCAGAACATGAAAAAACCTAGATGCCCCTTAACCAAAGAATGGATATGGATAATGTGGTACATTTACATAGTGGAGTAGTACTCAGCAATTAAAAAAAATGATATCATGAAACTTGTAGGCAAATAGATGGAGCTAGAAAAAAATCATCCTGAGTAAGGCACCCAGACCCAGAAAGGCAAACATCTTATGTACTCACTCATTAGTGGAGAGGAGAGTAGATATAAAGCAAATGATAACCAGGCTATAATCCACTGCCCCAAAAAGCTAGATAACAAAGAGGATCCTAAGAAGGATGCATGGCTTGTCCTCAGAAGGGAAAATATATAAGATCTGGGTAAACTTGGGGTGGGTGAAGGGGAGGGAGTGGGGGATGGGAGCATAAGGGATAGAGATGGCCAAGTGAGGGAGGGATGGAGAAGGAGAGCAAATAAAGATATATTTTGATAGAGGGGCCCACTACAAGTTTCGGGAGAAACTTGGTGCCAGAGAAAAACTCCCAGGAATCCACAAGGATGACTCCAGCTAAGACTCCTAGCAGGAGAGTAGAGGGTGACTGAACTGGCCTTCTCCTGTAATCAGATTGGTGACTACCCTAATTGTCATCCTCAAACCTTCATCCAGTAAGTGATAGAAGCAGATGCAGAGATCCAGAACCAAGCACTGGTTCATGCTCTGGTTGTGAAGTTAAAGAGAGGGAGAATGGATTATATGAGCAAGGGAGGACTAGATCCTGAAGAGAAACCAACAGAGACAGCTGAACTGAGCTCATGGTAGCTCATGGGATCTAGATTGACAGCTGGGGAGCCTACATAGGACCAACCTAGGCCTTTTGCATGTGGGTGATAGTTGTGTAGCTTGGTCTGTTTGTGGACCCTAGCAGTGGGAATAAGATCTGTCTCTGGGGCGTGCGCTGGCTCTTTGGAACCTATTCCCTATGGTGGGATGTGTTGCTCAGCCTTGATGCAGTGGGGAGGAGCTTTGTCCTGCCTCAACCTGGTATGCCAGGCTTTGTTGACACTCATAGGAGGCCTTACCCTTTCTCAGGAGTGGATGGGGATGGTAGAAAGGAGGTTGGGAAGGGAATAGGATGAGAGGAAGAAGGGAAACTGTGGTTGGTATGTAAAATAAATAAAAAGTAAAAAGAGTAGAACAAAAAAATTAACATCATGAAATTTGCAGGTAAATGGATGAGACTAGATAAAATCATCTCGAGCGAGGTAATCTAAACCCCAAAACGGTATATATTCACTTATAAGTGGCTGTTAGCTATAAATAAAGGATATGAATGATAGAATCCATAAATCCAGAGAAGTGAAGTAACAAGAGAACCTAAGAGAGATGCATGGATCACCTTGGGAAGGGGAAATAGAATAGATTTTTTCTACTCTTACACAATTTACGGCCTCATCTGAAAGGGACTGGTACTGCTCACTATTAGCTATTTCTTTCTGTTTCAATTATCTTAACTAGTTTATTCATATAGATATTCCCATAGGGCATTGCAATGTTGGCGATCCCTGTATTTTATCAAGTGATTCATGGCTGTGTTAATTAAAGAACATCATCACAACTCTTATCATCTTCAACACTATTATCATCATCAACATTATCATCATCAACACTATTACCATCATTATTGTCACCATCATCATGATGGTCATCATCTCCTGGCTTCTTTCAGAAGCCATACAGTATGACTAAATAATTTACAAATAGAAGTTTGGAGACTTTTGCCTAGCTGACCAATAGCTACTTCATTGAACTCTTTCACTTGTTATAAATACTATTCATTGAGATTATTCACATAAGATTAGAGTATACTATACTATGTTTTCAATGACATTGTGATATAGTAGAGCTATACCATGAATTATCTCACATTTCCACCCTTGGCCCCACCTTGTAGGCATGACAGTTACCGAAGCCTCAGTGGGGGTTGGAACTTCCAGACCAAAGCTGGAATGGCTACCCACTACATCTTAGAATTCAAACTTTATTTTTATTCTTATATTTTGTTTTTTAAAAAATAGCTTTTAGTTTCTTTTTATTGTCTGACAGTTCCCTACACTTTTTTTTATTATTTTATTTTATTTTACAATACTATTCAGTTCTACATAACAGCCACAGATTCCCTTGTTCTCTCCCTTCCTGCCTCCCTTCCCTTCCCCCCAGCCCACCCCCCATTCCCATCTCCTCCAGAGCAAGGCCTCCCCCAAGGACTGAGATTGACCTGATAGACTCAGTCCAGGCAGATCCAGTCCCCTCCTCCCAGATTGAGCCAAGCGTCCCTGCATAAGTCCCTGGTTTCAAACAGCCAACTAATGCAAAGAGCCCAGGACCTGGTAAAACTGCCTAGATGTCTCCCAAACAGATCAAGCCAATCAACTGTCTCACATATTCAGAGGGCCTGATCCAGTTGGGGACCCCTCAGCCTTTGGTTCATAGTTCATGTGATTCCATTCATTTGGCTATTTGTCCCTGTGCTTTATCCAACCTTGGTTTCAACAATTCTCGCTCATATAAACCCTCCTCTTTCTCACTAATTAGACTCCCGGCTCTCCACCAGGGGCCTAGCAGTGGATGTCTGCATCCAGATTCCTCAGTCCTTCGATGGGGTTTCTGGCACAACTATTACGGTGTTTGGCCATCCCATCACCAGAGTAGGTCAGTCCCAGCTGTCTCTCGGCCATTGCCAGCAAACTTATACAATTTTTTTGGATCATCCCAGTGTGCTGCCATGTAATTTCTTGAGTCCACGGAAAAAAAGTGGAAAAGTAAAATGAACACAACATAACATAGAAACAGACATAATATTTTATGACATTAAAAGTCTGTTTTCCCACTATATACCTTTGGACTGATAAGATTCTAAGGAAGATGGTTAATTAGAAAAACTGAGAAGAAAAAGTAAGGTAAATAGTGAGTGCAGCCTATCGTATTGGCTTGGAGATAAATTATTCTGCAGAAGAGGCATCACATGTATCTGATATAACTGACAAGGGAAAGAAACTTTTTTAACCTTATATTATGAAAATATACTGTTGACTATATTATATCCCTTAATATTTGCTTAACAATATTTAATCAATATTTGCTTGACTACAAATGTTGATACATTATATCGTAGAATTTTTATTGTGAATACTTTTTTTATTTACATGTTAAATGTTCAATTCCAGACTTCTGGGTACATTCCAAGAATCCAAAATGTATGAACCATGTCAAGAGAATAAATACTCCAAATAAATACAATGATAATTTGTTTCACAACTATGAAGAAATAATATTACAGCTTAACATAAGTAATGTTGGTGAACTTAAGAGAGCTGAGATTTGTTTCATGAACTATATCAACATAGTTAAAAAACTTTCAAAGACTGACTTAATTTTGATTGATCCCTCATTCCACTTACAAATAAGTAGACCAGTTTTTACAAGTAGACCAGAATTTTCCACTATCAAAGATTTCAGTGGATTCTTGGGTTCTTATTAGTCATTTTAGCAAAAGTGAACTATTCCAAGTTAAAGTACTCTGTAAGCATTGCCTCTCATTTAGTAGCTAGTATCTCACAGCAGTTAAACACCACACACACACACACACACACACACACACACACACACACACACACACACACCTTTAACATGAATAGACTATTAAATAAGTTTTGTAGTTTTTGTCTAGTTTAACTTTTGCTGAAATCTTCCTCCAATGAACAAGCACCAAAACTCTTAAAGTCTTTACATAGAATTGACAGAGATATTAGGGGCTGAAGTAGCCAGCCGGACAAATACATGTTTAATGAGTAATTTAGTCCTTATATGTCATGTGCCATGTTATAGAAAAGTCAACCCAGCATCTGGGTGGGTTTTATTTTTAGGTTTCCTATTCTTTGAATATTAATTAATTAACAATACTATTATTTCAGTCATTGATCTAGCCTGTACACACTCTGCCCACTGTGAATGTAGCTGTTTGATGAGAGCAGCTATGGCAAGACAATATCCACTCCTCACTCTTTTCAAATTTTCTGAATCAGCTGAAGAAACATCACAGAAATTGCGAAAGTGCTTTTACTGTCTGTTTTATAGCAGCCTCTGCCAATAATATGAAGGGGATAGACTTAATAAACTATGGTATAATCTTAAACCTAGATAAAGTGGGAGATTTGGGTGCCTCAATACTGAACAAAGCATATGGGATCTTTTGTGTCTGTTTGAAATATTGTTTTAATGATGCCTGTTTTTTTTTTCTTTTTAATCACATTTGTTTGCTTTTAATGGTAACTTAAAAAGTATTTTTAGCCAGGCAGCAGTGGAGCACACCGTTAATCCCAATTCTCAGGAGGCAGAGGCAGGCAGATCTTTATGAGTTCGAGCCCAGCCTGGTCTACAGAGCAATATCCAGGACAGGGACCAAAACTACATGGAGAAAACCTATCTTGAAAACAAAAACAAAACAAACAAACAAACAAAAACAACAACAACAAAAAACATTTTTAATTCCCTCGCCTTCATGGGTACCTGTTCGTTTATCTCCACTCCTCTAACAAGTAATGCAAAATTCTCATTTCATAGCACTGAAAGGTTCAGAGGAAGAAAGGGGTAATTCAAGAACAATGCAATAATAACTGAGTTGATGTACATTCTAAGAATTAAAATTATGGGTCTAATTATCAAAATATCCAGTTGCTTGATTTCATGCAGAGATAACCATGGAATTGTAGTTACAATTTCCTATGCAAACTATGATATTTAGAAAGCAATATTATGGTGAAATATGAAAGTTGCTCTGAATACATCGTAGAATAGTGTATTAATCAGGGTTCTCTAGATTTGCAGAACTTAAGGAATGAATGTTTATCTTTCTATCTATCTGTCTATCTATCTATTATGTATCTATATATTTATCTATACACACCCACACCCACACCCACACCCACACCCACACCCACACCCACACCCACACATATATTGGAATTTATTGGAATGACCTACAGGCTGAAGTCCAACAATGGCTAGCTGAGAATGGAAGACCAAGAATCTAGTAGTTGCTCAGTCCAATGAGGCTGAGTATCTCAGCTAGTCTTCTTGATATCCTGGAATTTCTAAGTAGTAGGTACTTATGATAGTGAAGGAATGGATGGGTTGACAAGGCAAGGGTAAGAAGGCAAAGGACAAGATCTACATGAATAGCCTGGTCATGAGTGGGAACAATGAAGGGCGACAGTCGAGGGAAAAAGTGGGAGATCCTAGCTGGATCAAGAAAAGAGAGGGAGAACAAGGAATAGGAGACCATGGTAAATGAAGACCACATGGGAAGGTGAGAAGGGGAGGAAGCAGAGAGCTAGGGAGGCCCACGGAGATCCACAAAGATACCCCCTCAAAAGACTGCTGGCAATGGTCGCGAGACGGCAGGAACTGACCTACTCTGGTGATGGAATGGCCAGACACCCAAATAGTGATGCCATAAACCCCATCCAAGGACTGAGGAATCTGAAGGCAGACATCCACGGCTGGGCCCCTGGTGGAGCACTGGGAGTCTAATTAGTGAGTATGAAGAGGATTTATATGAGCGAGAATTGTTGAAGCCAAGGTTGGATAAAGCACCGGGATAAATAACCAAATGAATGGAAGCACAGGATCTATGAACCAAAGGCTGAGGGGCCCCCAACTGGATCAGGCCACCTGAACGGGTGAGACAGTCAGTTGGCTTGATCTGTTTGGGAGGCAGCTGTGCATTGGTGCCAGGTCCTGGGCTCGTTGCATGAGTTGGCTGTTTGAATCCTGGGACTTATGCAGGGACACTTGGCTCGGTCTGGGAGGGGGGAATGGACCTGCCTGGACTGAGTCTACCAGGTCAACCCCGGTCCTCGGGGGAGACCTTGATCTGGAGGAGGTGGGAATGGGGGGTGGGCTGGGGGGAGGGGTGGGCGAGAGGGGGAGAACAGGGGATTCTGTGGCTATTATGTTGAACTGAATGGTGTTGTAAAATAATAATAATAATAATAATAATAAAAAAACCAAAAAAAAAAAAAAGAAGGCAAAGGACAAAAAGACTCTTCCTTCTTTCATTGCCCTTATATAGGATTCCAGCAGAAGGTATGGCCCAGATTAAGGGTACACCTTCCCACCTCAAGATCTGGATTAAAGGCCTGTGTCTTCCCACCTCAAGATCCTGATAAAAGTGTGTGTCTACTACCTTCAGGATCTAGATCAAAGGCATGCTGTCTTCCTGCCTCAAAATTTGGATCACAGGTATGCATTCCATTTCTGGACTGTAGTTCACTCCAGATATAGTCAAGTTGCCAACCAAGAATTGCCATTACAAATAGTATGTAACAAAATGTCTCAATTTCTTCATCAATTTGTCACTTGTCAGCTGCTTAACTGAATACTATATGCTAAGGAGAATACAATATCTGAGATATAGTAATAAGCAAAAATAATAATAATTTTGCTTTTCTTTTGTCATAACCATTCATAAACTACAAAAATAATGATTTCATAATCACAAATATATAGAAGTATAGATGGTAAAAAATTATTTATTAGTATAACTTTTGTCATTTAGATGTCTAACTATATTTTAGAAATATGAAATATAAAAGGATCAGGAGATAGAGATATGGCTTATTGCTTAAGAATGTTTATTGTTATTACAGAGGACTAGAGCTGGATTCCCAACACCTTCATCTGGCTGCATACAACCACTTACAACTCCAGCTTCAGGGATCTGAAATCCTCTTCTGGCCTCTGTAGGTATAGGCACACATATGTATACTAACTCAGATACATACACAAATACATAAATATAAATAAAAATCTTAAAATCTGTGAAAACTTCTATGATAACTTTGAAGTAAAGAAATGCCTAGGTACAGATAAATTCATAAATAAGTTTTTCCAAGTATTTAAGAAATATGAAGCAAATGTAGGATATTTTCCATAAGATTAAAGGAACATTTTTCACTGATTCATATATCTAGAATCTCAATATTAAAATAAATTAAAAAGATTAAAATAAGAAATTGTACAGTCCACATCTATCATAGAGAAAAATTAGACAACACTTGGAAATTCAGCAAAACGGTGTGCAAAATTCATTCTAATTCATAACTAATGTGGTTTTATTTCAGTTGTGAATGACTAATGAACAATTAAAAAACATGATAAGCCTCAGTACCAGCAACTTAAGAAGTCATATAGCCACAGCTATGAATGCAGAACAAAACTGTTTGGAAAATCCAACAAAGAACTTCTCAACAACAAAAGCAATAGATCACTTCTTCAACTTTATAGACATTATTCATTTATAAATAAATCAGATCAACATGATAATCACTGCAAAGATCAACTGAGAAGATGTCATTTTAAAGGGAATTTTGGAAATTGATCTTTTCCCCTATTCTTAGCCAACATTTCTACTAGAAGGTGTAGCTAAAAAAAATGAAGACATGAAAATGAAAAATAAAAGTACATTTAATAAGGAGGAATACACCTACTTTGCTTGTAGATAACATGGTAATATATGTAGAAAATGTTATACTCCGAATCCAGAAACTTATAATTGATACTATCACAATAACAGAACATAAAATTTATGTGCAAAAACAATTCCATTTTAGGTACCCTTAATGGGTAATTGGAATTAAAAGAAAAGTTTGCATAACTCTCCTCCAATTAAACACTTAGCTATGAGTATAGCAAAGAATATACAAGATACACATAAAAGAAAAAATGAAATATTAATGAAAAGAATTCAAGAGAACAATGGAGATGGATTCTTTGTATGGACAGGGAACCTTAGCAGTGTTTAAATACCACCACCTCTCTCTGACTTCATATATTGATTATGTCAAAACTTTGCAGTATTGAAAGGTGCTAGGAGTACTGGCTGCCCAAAAGCAATGAAGAAACCCAGATGCTAAACTTCTAAAAAATTTATAGCAGTTGGATCATAAAGTTAAATGTAAAACAGAAAACCATAAGGCCTCTTGAGGATAAGGTAACAGAAAATCTGAAATGACCTCAAAAAGCCGGGTGTTATCGACACAAGCAAATCACAGGCTATAGGAGAATTGAAAACTTCTGTTTGCTCGACCTAGACTGTAAGAGTTACTGATAAGAGAAGGAAAGCCAACCAAGAGACTTCTTTCCAAGCAAATCTTTATACAGGCATGCAGTATTTACAATACAAAAAGAACAGTCCTACTGATATAAATTAATAAAAATACAAATTAAATTAATACAAATTAATAAAATGTGTAAAGTATAGAGGTTTGAAAGGCCTCAAAAGACAGTTTTTGGTTGGCAATACAAGTTAGGATAGAAAGTGATTTAGGTACAAGATCTTGGACTCACCAAGATAGGATAAATAATGGAGTTTTTTGTCTGAATTTGTCAAATGTTTGTGGACTGGACATTGTTAACATAATTCTTGACTATATATATTGTGCATTGTAGCACAAATCTTAAATATATAATAAAAACAAACCCGGATCCAAGTATTGGATCGAACACTGGAAGATCAGAGAGATAGAATAAGCCACAGCTAACCTCACCTGGCCAACTTCTCAGCTAATCTTTCCTCAAACTGGAAGCCTCTGTGTCCTCATATCCAAATGGCTCTCAGCTGAACTGTGTTGCTCAAAACCTAAAAGCTTAACCAGCCAAATGCTTCTAGCTTTCTGGTCCTCATGCCTTATATATCTTTCTGTTTTTGCCATCACTCCCTGGGATTAAAGGCTCGTTTTCTGGGATTAAAGGCATGTGTCACCATGCCTGACTGTTTCCAATGTGGCCTTGAATTCACAGAGATCCAGAGGGATTTCTGCCTCTGGTTTGCTAGGATTAAAGGTGTGAGTGCCACCATTTTCTAGCCTTTGTATCTAGTAGCTATTCTGTCTCTGACCCCGGATAAGTTTATTAGAGTGCATAATATTTTGGGGAACACAATACCACCAGAGTACATACTTGTTGCATGTAGTTTTTCTTATATTAGTTATAACCTTCTTTTATTGTTTTAGACAAAAAGGGGGAAATATGGTGATATATGGTGTACCCTAATAAACTTATCTGAGGATCAGAGGACAGAGCCAGCAACTAGATTGGACATAGAGTGTTGGCACACACCCTTAATCCTATCACTAGGGAGGCAGAGATTTGTCTGGGTCTCTGTGAGTTCAAGGCCACACTGGAAACAGAGCCAAGCAGTGGTGGCACACACCTTTAATCCCAGTACTGGGAAACACACACACCTTTAATCCCAGGAAGTGGTGTCCAGGCAGAGAAAGGTATATAAGGTGTGAGGTAATAGGAACTCACTGTCTTTCACTGAGAATTTTCATAGAGGTAAGAATGAGTGGCTGGCAAGGTGGGAGTAGCACTTGCCTTTAATCTCAGCACTCAGGAAGGAGGCTGAGTCAGGCAAATCTCTGTGAAGACCAAGGCCAGGCTGGTCTACAGAGCGAGATTCAGGATAGGCACCAAAACTACACAGAGAAATCCTGTCTCAAAAACCAACCAACCAAACAAACAAACAAACAAAACAAAACAAAACTAGTGGCTGGGTATTCTGCTTCCCTGATCTTTCAGCTTATGTGTGGCTCTGGGTTTTGTTTTGTTTTGTTTTTGTTGTTGTTGTTTATTTTTAAAAAAAAAAAAAAACCTAAGATATGAAGAACATCAACTAAAAATCTTCCCTAAATTTTTCATTCACCAATGAAGACAAACAACAAATAAGTATCTTAAACATCTGTCATTGGGTGATTTCAAGTATATCAATAGGGTATCGTTGCAACCCAGTTCCAGGAACTGAGATGCAAAATATTGACAACAATCTTCCATTGCTGATTGGAAGCTGGAATGGTAAAGCAAGCCCTTTGGAAGAGGTCATTACCATAGTATTTTAACATTAGGATAATTCTAGCTTCAAAGGTGAGGGGTGTGTGTGTGTGTGTGTGTGTGTGTGTGTGTGTGTGTGTGTGTGTGTGTATTTGTGTATGTTTGTGTGTTTTAACTAAACATAGCCTTACCATATGATTTCTCACAATTGTTTCTGTCTAAAAAAATGGAAGTAAAAAGCTAGCAGAGTGGGATGAAGAGGCACACAGAATGTGGTCAAACACTATCATTTCCCACTCTTAGTGGAAATAATGTTATATTATTCTTCTTTCAGGGAAAAGATGTGATGAGAACTTATGAGGAAATTTATTCTGGAACTACAAAGAGTCGAGAGTTCCGACCTATTTATACAGATGAGGAAACTGATGTGTCTTCTCTGCCACGTTATTCTTTGTGTTGTTCCTTCTGCTATCCAATTTTGAAATTATGCTATGAAAAATGGAAGCAGTCCCTAGGGTGTAATATACAACCACTGGCTTCTGCAATTTTTTAAAATGTGTTTTTTTAATTGTTTGAGAATTTCATACATGCATGCAATACAATTGGATCAAATCCAGGCCTTATCACCCTCTCACCCTCTCTGCCCATCCTTCTACTCTCCAGGAGCACCTTCTCCTCCCAATTTCAGGTGTTCTTTTTCAATTTTTTTAAACACATAGGGTCTACTTAATGCAGCATGTATGTACATGGTTGTCGGACCATCCCCTGAAGCATGAGTAGCTTGTCACTGGCTACATTCTAGAAGAAAACTGTCTCTACTCTTCCTGTAGCCATCAAAGGCCAACAACTCTTTAGATAGAGGTGGGATGAATTCATAATCTACTTTTCATAGATAATAACTGAATAAAAGATTGACAGGCATTATTATAATGATATAAAGAAAGAAAGTTTTAGAATGAATCAATAATGGCATGAGGAAAAGGTAAATTGCATTGTATATTGGTAAATTGCCTTGTACTGTTTAAGCTCACCAAGAAACAAACTTCAAAGCTTGGGTTACCTCCATGACCACCCCATTTCAGACTTAAGTATGTTTACTTCACAAAGTATCTGCCAAGGCCCCTTGTCTGTGATGGGCTGGGCCTCCTAACTAATTTTGTGACAGTCAAGAACAGAAAAACAGCCCAAGACCACAATCGTCATGTTCTTGCAAACAATTAGAAAGTGAACCAATTCCAAAAGACATTACTATTGCTTATCTCATGACAAAAAGTTGCCTGTAGGCAGAGAGAGAAGGAGGAAGTTTAGACATGAGAAATTTGTCCCCACAGAGAGAAATAAATGTGGAAATCCAGCTGATTGCCTCAGTTCCTCCCACTTGATTTCTGCTAGTCCCTGTGCGTGAACAATTTAATTATATCTCTACCTGTTGCTACCTGTACTATTCCTTGGAAGCCTCACCGGATGAGGACGGGGCATTCTATATTCCCCAAAACTCTCTTGAATATGTGCTTTGGCTGGTTGCCCCACTGAAAATTCCTCTGCTGGATAATTTAAGCATCAGATTAGATGAGGTTTTTCAATCTATCTATCATATATCTCTTCATGTTTATTTTATTTTGCTTGCTATATCTATAATAAATACACTAATTCAAAAGCTAGACTATGAGCATTGTAAATAATCATTGTTGGAATATACAGAAGAAGTAAACAAGATTGTTTTGTTGGAGATTTCACTAAAGATTTGTTAAAGTTATAATTTATGGACTGAGGTAAAAGGATGAGTAAAACAGGCAATTAAAAAAGCAAATAAAGGTTATGTCTCATAACCTAAATAAGCCTTTAGGTTATTTCTCATAAGCCTCAGTGATCCATGAAAGCACTTAGTATGCTTCAAAAAATGAAGGAAAAACAAAATCACTAAGTTGGTAGTCCATGAGCGAAACAAAAGAGGTTGACTTAACAGTAGCCATGACACAAGAGACCCTCATTGTCTACCCTAGAACAGTAAGAATGAAAATTCATGCTTAATTTGATGTGAAAGACAATCGTTGTAATAATTAGCAGGAAGTTTTTGACATGACTTTACACTTTAGATAAATTAATTATTACTACAGAGTTGTAAGTGAATTAGAAGGTGTTTTTTTGTAAAAAAAAAAATTCAAGAATGAAAAACTGCTGGTCTGCGTTTTAGTAGGACCATGAAAACAGAATTCATTCTAATCCTAGATTGGAAACTGAATCATTGTGATTTATTGATGGGCCTCATGCATAAATCGGAAAAAACACTTTAAATGCTATGTCATGTATTCAGGTGCACATAATAAGACTTTTTCAGCATATATGCTTGTTCAGTATCCTGTAATTTAGTCTTATTTTTTATGGCTGTTGAAATGCTACAGACATTGATCTAAAGTTCAACTAATATTTCTTTAAGAACAAAAACCACTTTTGTTTTTATAAAATCTTGGAACTTTCCAGATTTTTCTATCCAACATTTGCATTTTTACTGAATAATTGCACAATATTTAGTTTCCTTTGGCTAGTGGAGGCAAAAATTGAAATTTTAAAAGCTGGGACACAGAACAGGAGAGTTGTTTTTTTTTTTTCTCCAACAAAATATGCACAAATCTAATTTTGCTTTTGCAATTTCTATGTGCCTCTGCCAAAGGCACACTTCTCAGGAATAATGCTGTCTATAAATCCCTTTATAATGCTGGTGCTTGAGGTAAGGATGTTCCAGCCAGATAAGTAGCAGGCGCTGGCCTTGTTAGAAGATCAATGTGTTATAACAGATTTGGAATGAATATGTAGTTGTGTTTTGAGGGGAAAAATATCATCAGTGTGTTTTTAGAGATAAAAGAGCTTTATAAAGGTCCATCTATTCTCAATGTCACCAAAAAAGAAACTGAAGTTCACAATGGGTGAGTCAATTTCTCAAGGTCACTCTTCTAATTAGTGGCAGAAGTAGACTTGAACTCATGCTTGCAGGTTGGGGCCACTACACTTGTTCCCCCTTGTTTGACCCAGCATGCATATGCATCTGACAGACGTGCCTTTGCCTCTGTGAGACCCTACTGAGAACACTCAATTCCTGGCAAGATAGCTTCTTAATTGGAGTTATAAACCTGACTGTAAAGCAAAAATATATCTTTAAGTCTACAGGAGGTCTCTTCAGAGTTTAAGAATATAAGATCAACTCTGGGAAAAGGGCAGATCCAAAGGCATTTTCACTTTCTTCCCCTGAACTAGTTGAAATTCCCTCCAGATTTTGAGCTACTGTCTCTCTGACACTTTAACTCTTGAGATTAAGAATGCCCTGGTAAGAAAAAAAAATCACAAAAAAACCCAATCATTTCTACCTCACACATTGCCATAGGGTTTTACAAATTACAGATACTTGAAACAGCTTTGTATGTGATCATACATAGCCCATGAATTCAGTGTTTAAAGAACTCATCTTTCCCTTCCTGTAATTTATTGTAAAGTTTCTTTTTGTTTTTCTATCTTTTATCTGTCTATCTGTCTATCTGTCTATCTATCTATCTACCTATCTATCATCTATCTATCTATTTATTTGTTGTTTTTTTTTTTTTTTGAGACAAGGTTTCTCTGTGTAGCCCTACTGCCCTGGAACTCACTGTAGACTACACTGGCCTCCAACTCACAGAGATTGGCTTGCTTATGTCTCCCAAGTGCTAGGATTAAAGGCATGTGCCACCCACCACCACCCAGCTGTAAGGTTTTTTTTTTTTTTAATTTTTTGAAGTATTTCCATTCTGAATCTTAGTTAAAAATCTAACCTGAGCTAATTGAATATCCCTAATCATTCCACACATTATGTTCAGATTGAAGGATTTTATTCATTGTCAATGATTAGTTCAGGGATAGAAGTTTGAGGGTGAATGTGTGGCATGTTGCAATAATGAGAAAGCAAAGATCTTGCTTTATCTGACCTTCATTGATGCATCCTTACCTACTTCTGAATTCTCACCCTTATCTGGTACCATTCACATAAGTGTCACTTTTGCTCCACTGGTGATTGTAACAAATCCAGGTTTCTTGTTGATGAATGTGCAATGACTCAACACTCTAAACATATCACTCACTTTGCACTAAGCACTTTTTCCTGTTATGATAGTATATGGCAATTCTAGAATCTCACACAGGGTCTTGTGTTGGTCCAGCTTTCCTCTATTCTCAAATCAATTTACAGTTTCTTCTCCCAATACCCACTGGCTCTGTAAGAGGTGAAAGCATCTAAGTTCTCTTTAATACTCTCTGTACATTTCCTTACTAGAAGATGACTGAAACCCAGGCTAGATATAATTTGGCACCTCATAATTTCTTCAAAATGATTTTTTTTATTAAGAAAAAATATTTTATTCATTTTACATACTAAAGATCCCCTTTTTCCCTTCTCCTACCCTTCCAGCCTCCCCCTCCCAACCGACCCCTTATTCCCTTCTACAAGAAGGTAAGGCCTCCCATGGGGAGGTACATTTAGTAGAGGCAGGTCCAAGCCCCTCCCCCTACTTCAAGGCTGTGAAAGGTGTCCCATCTTGGAAGTAGGCTCCAAAAGGCCTGCTCATGCACCAGAGATGGATTCTGATCCTACTGTCGGGGAAGTTTTAAGCAGATCATGTTACACAACTGTCTCACTATGCAGAGGGCCTAGTCCTATTTTATAAAATTGAATTGAATTAAAATATAAGAATTTGCAACCCCAAATTCATTTCTTGTTGTTGGCTTTTACCACATTAAGTAAGTAAATTATTTTGTGGGTGAGAATGAGGGCTACCAAAACCTGAGGGTTTTAATATCATCTTCCATATGTGTTAAAAAATATTTACTACAAATATTGAATATTTCCATCCTAGCTATTAACATTATAATTTATGAGATGATTTGTGGCAGAGTCCTGTGCTATTGTTCCCTTTGTGGGAGGGGGGCCAAGTAGGTTCAGAGTCAAACCACATAGACTCCAGGAGAATGGTAAAACAACAAGCTCAGTTTATTCAGGAAGAGGCAAGCCTTATATCCCCTCCACCCCACCCTGGGGAAAGGTCTGATGAATATGCTGGTATGGCATGGCTGCCTCTCATTGGTCCAGGTCATCTCCAGATCATGTCTCAGCTACTGTTGCTAGGGCCCTTAGACAGACCCAGGTTGGCTCTCAGAAAGTATCTTTTTTACTGGTTTGGGCCAGCTGGCCCTCAAGCCTATTAGGGAAGAGTCATCCCATAATGATTCTCCTAAAATACTTCTCATGTCCCCATATAATTCTGCTGACCATTTTATGACAAACTTTGTCTTAGAATTCTAGCAAAGATAAACCTGAGGTGTCTTACATACACTACATCTATGGAATCTGTTAGCATCTTAAATCTTTACAGTAAATCAGCTCCAACTAGAGGAACAATCTTGATAATCTTTCATTAAACCTGATATATTGTTTGTATTCCACTACTTATTTTCTTCAACATTGATTTTATTTCAGGATGCCATATTAATTATTAGTCATTGTACTTCCTTAGGTTACTCTTGACTATGATAATTTCTCAGACTTCCTTTGGCAGTTATAAAAAACTTGGAGAGGTACTCTGTATAATGCCTATCAATTCAGAAGCGACAGCTGCATCTCAGCTACTATCACACTTGGGTCATGTGGTTTTTATGAGAATGGCGATAAGGGTCAAGTGCTATTCTTAACACTTGACACAAAGATGAAAATAAATTGATAATGAATTTCTTCTTCAATTGGCTTATAGAAGATGGTGTTAAAACTGATTCCTTTAAAAACACTGTGTATGAGTTTTTTTAATACTCTAAGTTACTAAATTCCCCTTGTTAGTTTACATAATTTGAAGGAAGATACTTTGTGCCACTGCCCACTAATAGCCCTGAATGTCGTGCTCAGCTTTCTTATCAATATTGTATTAACATTAATAGTTGGAAAGTTTTCTTCCTGGAAAATTTCAGCAATCTTCTTATCTCCCATTTATATATCTTTTTAATTCTTTTTTTTTGTGTGTGTATGCAGTTGTAAATTCATGTGCATGGGCATATATATAGCAGGCAGATCTCTGAGTCTGATGTCAGCTGGCCTACATAGGTGTATGTAGGTCAGCAATGACTACTCTATCTAAAAAATCAAACAAAAAAACAAACTTACTCACTTACTACCTAACACTTTTGTCTCTTGTCTACTAACTGTATTATATCCAATATGCATAATATGCATGTATTTCCTTCTTAAAATGTTCATTTTATTGGTGATGGATACAACAATAAACATTTTAGGTTTATTCTTTTAGAGAATAGCCAGGTGTGCTTGTTTCTAATGGGTTGCAGTGTTTCAAAAAGCATTCTTGTTCTAGAGCATGAAAAGACATATGTACACACAAGCCTGTGCATATGTATATATGTTTAAATATCCATATATGTAGACATAGACATATGCCAACAAGATTTCTGGTGTCATAATAATAAAGAAAATAGTTTTGGGGCTAACAATTGTAGAATAGAGTTAGTTCACAATTGGCTAATTCTACCACTTTTGAGTACATGGTGAAGAAGTGAATTGTGGTACCAGAACATGACAAAAATGTTGACCTCCTGGTCAGATTAAGCAAAGGAAATACTAAAGCCCTAATATTCCCATTGGCAGGCATGCCTCCAATGATCATAATATCTTCCAATTGGTTCTACCTGAAGATTCCATTATTTCACAATAGCAACATAAAATGAAGACCAAGCCTTCATCATGGGAACTTTGGGGAATTCTGTGCAAATAATTCTCTTTACTCATAGTAAGCTATTATAAGTTAAACAAAATATTCTTATTCTATTCTTCTGTTCCATGCATTTTTGTTTAGCATTATTCTGATAGTCCCTTCTTAACTTTATACATACATAACTTTATGTCTTACAGAATTGCTCACTTTACTGTTATATACAACCCTGCTTTATCTCTTATACTTTACCTTCTGAAGTATACTTTATCTAGACATAATGAGCTAATGGAACTGTCTTTGTATTAATATTTCCATGGCATTTTTGAGCATATATAAACTGGTGTTTCATTTTTTTCTGTATTTAGATAGATATTTTGTCCTGTATTTAGACAGGAAATGAAGAGTGATAAATTATTGTTGAGTTCAACTATGTTTGGAACTTCATGTTTGGAACATGTTTGGAGTTCAACCATGTTTGCCAAAGTCCTTTCTCTGCTTTCAGTGCTACACATGAGTATATCACATGATTCCATTGTAGTTTTCTTTGCATGTCAATGAGTGGTAATATATCTCTTTCCCACTTCTGTTGGGCCATTTATTTTCCTTTTGTAGAGATTGTCATATAAGTAAAAATACAAACTTTAGCTTATTCTAAATTCATCCTTTTGGTGGTTAGTTCTGGTTGTTAAATTAATGAAACTTAAAACTACCTTTAAGCCAAACCATTAGGCATATTTATGAGGATTATCTAGTCTATGGTCATTAAGAAGAGGAACCACACTCTATTTGTCAGCATCTATATTCTATGGTCCAAGGTCATGAAGTGAATAAAAATGGGAAAATTTTCCAAGTTTAGGCATTCACTGTTCTTTGGCTCATTCCTGCACACACAATGTCAACAGCTGCTTCAGGGTCCTACCTCAGGGACTGTCCCATTGTGATGTGCTGTTTCTTCTCTCAACATATAAGCCAAAATAAATGCCTTTCCTATAAGTTCTGTTTCCTGGAGTATATTGCTGCAGAAATGAGACAGGAAATTAAAACAACTATTATTTAAAAAGTCATAATTCACTATAAGTAAAGAAGTGAAGATAACTTACAGCATAGGGAAATGTAACTTTTCCCACAGTCTTTGTGAAATGTTCTTTAATATCATTCACATGTGCCATAAGCCTTTACCAGAAAAACATTGTTATTATTATTACTTTAAGAAAAAAAATTGCCTTTAGACAATTCAAATTAAGAAAAATTACCTGTTTCACTCCTTAACATTATATATGTATGTGTGTGTGGAATTTTGTATGTATATATAATATATAATAAAATATAGAGTTTTATAGGAAAAATATTTCAAATACATCTCTAAAATTATATACATATATGTATAATAAATATAAGTTTTGAGATGTTCTTGATATATTGTAAGATTTTTTAAATTTCTTCATAGCTGGTTAGGTGGTAAGTAATCATTTCCATTTTGGCGATAAAACTTTGGCATTATCTTTTTCACTTTGATAGCTGATATCAGCAACTATAGAATTATTACTGGTGACATGATCTTTTACTTTGAACATTTACTATTTTGACCCACTTTCTTCTGATTTGTATATTTTCTGATGAGAAGTTTGCCATTAACTGTTCCTGTTCTTGTACCTGTATAGTTAAGGTATGTATTTTCTTTTTACTTTTGAATTTGACTCATTGAAATATTTTATGTGCAATGTTCTGTATTCAGCATCTTTAATACAATATATTTATAGTTATAATCTTTCCAAAGTATTTTTTATTCAGAGTATTCTTAGCTGTTCTCTCCATTTTCGAACTTAGCATTTTGGATTTGACATCTCTCCTAAGTTTTGGAAATTTAGTGGTCACTACTCCTTGTTCTATTTGTCTGTTTGCCATTTTTGGTTTGAAAAGTTTTCATTATTCCACTTTTGTGTGTCCAATTTACCATCAAAACTCTGACAGAGTTTTCACCTTCACTCTGCTTGGACAACCGCTGAGGTTTTCTCTGACAACTGAGTGGTGGGCTGCGGGGAGTCTATGAAGTCCATTGTCGCCCACCAAGACTTCACTCCTAGTTTTTCTCTTTTTAACTAATGTACATCCCACCTCCAGCTACTCATAATGTTTCCAAAGAAGTACTCATAAAAGATCTGACTTTAGTGATTTAGATGAGCAGGTGTCAGCTGTGATTCTTTTGACTTTCTTATATCTTCAGATTTTGAGGTGTGTATAAGAAAAGTGTTTGATTTTCAAGTTGCCCAGATTCATCTTGTGAAAAAGGGAAAAATGGATGCAATGATCATTATTTGATGTAGCTCTAATTAGAAGTCTTTAGATTACTAACATTAAATAAATACTTGCTGTAATTTATTTATATATGAAATTTAATAATTCTAAGAACAACATACCTATGTATGATTGATTATACATGTAATGCCTATGTTCAGAGACTGGGGCAAAGCCAGGACACATTTAATCTGCATTTAATCTGTTGTTCTTTTATGGCAATCCTTGACTGTCAATTACTTATGAACAAGAAGTAACATCTAATTTATTTCAATTTTTAGTTTTATAATACAAATAGAATAAATCTCTTTACATATTGACACTCATTATTGATTTTGATACATATATATATATTTCTTTTTAAAATGTCAAAATGAAAAATGCATAATCAAAGGGAAAAATGGTGTCCAGAGAAAAAGACACTGAATTATTTGTGTGCAAGTTCTAGAGAAACTGCTCAGTTAGCAGGAGAAACAGTGACAAAAGAAACAGTGACATTGTTTCCACATTGCTAAAGAATATCAAATCATATCATGGTGGCTACATATATATATGAAAAATTATCTACATTATCAGATGACATGTAGATACAAATACTACTTTTCTCTTTCTCATGTTTTCATGTAGTTACCTATTTTTTTTTATTTGAGTATTGTCTTAGTGAGGATTTCTTTTGCTGTGATTAAACATCATGACCAAAACCAAACTGGGGAGGAAAGGGTTCATTTGGCATATACTTCCATATCACATTTTATCTTCAAAGGAAGTCAGTACAGGAACTCAAACAGGACGGGAACTAGGAAGCAGGAGCTGATGCATAGGGCATAGAAGGGTGCTGCTTACTGGCTTGGTCCCCATGGATTGTTTTATTCTACCTGCTTTCTTATACTACCCAGGACTCCCAGACCAGGGATGGCACCACCCACAGTTGGCTGAGCCCTCCCCTATCAATCACTAATTAAAAAAAAAAGCCTTACAGGCCTGACTACAACCTGATCTTCTGTAGGTGTTTTTGCTTTAAATTGAAGTTTCCTTTTCTCAGATGACTTTAGGTTGTTTCAAGGTGACACAAAACTATCCAGCACAAATATCAAATATCTCTAAAGATTCATGTATTCAAGTATTGAATTTTTTCTCATATGGTAGAGTATTTGAAATGTGATTTGCCTATGAGGATGCTAATATCTCACTCATGAGAGTGTTTTTTTTTTCCTACCATTTTATAATTGGACACAATGTATTGTGATCTTGATTCCAATACCCTCTTATTCCTCTCTGAATGACCCACTTTTTGCTCCTCGCTAACCTCCTCCTACTTTCATTTCAAATACATTTGTGTGTTCATGTATGTAGATCATTTGTATGTGATCACTGCTACCCTGCATACAGGACAGCAATGGCCATGTAATAGTCAGAAGACAAAACCTCATAGAACTTGTTCTTATTTTCCATTTTTACTGTCTTTCCACATCTTCTTTCAACAAGTTCCCTAGATCTCAGAGTGGGTGCTACAGATTATTCATATCTTTTAACACCATGAACTACTAGTCTAGAAATCACTCCATGGGTATCAATTACATTTTTAGGGAAAATAATATGAAGACAGATTAGTAATTATAATTATGGATTCCTCACCTTAATGTAGACTTGGTAGAAAGCACATACACACACACTTACATGCACACACACACACACACACACACACACACACACACACACACAGATACATACTCACCATCTGCTTTTCATTTCTGTATCAGTAACAAACTAAACACTACATTGAAGAAAGAAGAGGAAATCACTTCTATTATTAGGTGTTATAATGTTTTAGAATTCAAATACAAGCAGTTATTGAAAAGTTATATATTTTTTAACCATCTATGTTTATGTATAATATACATGCACATTCAAAATTTAAAATAAATCAGAACATTAAGCACATATTATTACATTTTTACAGTTTTTGAGAAAAGGGTAACTATGAGATCTGTTGAGGAAATATTTCTTCAAGTCAAAATATTGTACTGCAAAGAGATGAAGCAATTGGAAGTGTCACACTGTTAAAATTGAACTCTAAATGTAAGTATTTGCTGAAAATTAAAACAACGTAAGTGAAAATTAATAAGTAAGTGTACTCTTGAGAAAATGTCTATGATTCAGGAGGCAATTCATAAAAGTATAAAAATGTAGAATGTTCTTCACACCTCTTTCTAAGCCTTTATAGGAAGGTAAAGATTGGTACTTGAGAAATCTGCAAGTTTAAGGCCCAACCCATTATGGGTGATAGCTCAGAAAGCTAGAAACCTGGAGCACACTGCACAGTCTGCAGGCAGTTCAGCAGATTGGAGAGCATCCTTTCCAGGTTTCTTCATTGATCTAAACCTCTTCCCCAGCAACTCCAATGTTTCTGTTCTGTCCAGGAAGCTGGTCAGTTTTAAGAGTCTTCTTCGCAGCTCCCCTTTTCTGAGTCTTTTTTACTACTTGGCTTCACTAGTCTCAGAGGGACCCTAAGGTTTTATTCTTACTCTGGCATGGAGGAGCTTAGTGGATCTAGTCAGTTTCAGAGACATCCTGGAGTTCTTTTGAGTAGTTTACCTTCCTGCTTAAGCCTCTTCCCTGTAGGAAATAATGTTTCAATCTCAGTGGAAACTGTTACACATCAGGGCCTTATAAAAAGACGGTGTCTCAAAAAACAAATAAACAAACAAAAAGTACTATCAGTTGCTTCTCTATTTCATGAAGATATCTAGTACAAGATTTATCATTTTTTAGGGGAATTTTATGACTAGAATCAGTTTTGTTGACTTATTGACTAAATGAAAAGGAATTACATATTCTATGAAGTTGAGAACTTGTATAACTTTCTATGCTATATGCAAGGCCCTAAAGACTTAGTTGTCCTCTGTGTTTACATAACTGACTACACATTATATTCACATAGAAGACTGATCATACAGCATTCGTCGTTCTGTGTGATTACCATTTCCTATCTTTTTTATCTATGGGCAAACATTTTTTTTTCAAAGACTTACTGTACCTAAATTCACATATAAAATCATCATTTTCTGCTATGTTTATTTGCTGGCTTAAAGAAAGAAAGATAATCCCAGGTGATCTTTGGTAAAAATTTTGAGACTTACAGATTATTGACTCTTTTGAGGAAGCACATGTTAAGATTATATACCTTCTCTTATTTCCATAAAGACATTGAGATTATGCCTAATATACCTTATATTCCCTAGGGTAGTATGCTGAAATCATCAAGGTTGTATGGTTTTCCCAAATCCACAAACTCAAGTGGGTCACTAGTTTTCGGACTTCTTGCTTTATACTTACTGGGGAAGCCCAGACATGCTATGATTGGAATTCACACAGCATAATCTCAAGTCCTAAGGCTTTCATGTCAAGCATTTTACAAAGTGAGAAATGTCTCAACCCTTACTTTTTTTTTATTTTAAATATTTATCATATGGAAAATAATTTCTGAATAGAACTGTTCCAAGAAATTATCAATAATACAAATTATTTTTGTTTTGTTATCTATATGTAAAAATGATATATGAGTATTCATTGATTTACATTTTAGTTACAAAATTCATATTTTGATAATAAATTGTATTATTACCTTAAATACTCAAGATCACGATCTCTTCTTTTATAATTATTAGTGTTAGAGACACACACATGTACACATATATGGAAACTACTGAATCAACTTAGTATTAGTCCTGTGTGTGTGTGTGTGTGTGTGTGTGTGTGTGTGTGTATGTGTGTGTGAGTGTGAATGTGTTTAGAGCTGACTGTGAGGGATTAGACAGCCTAGCATAGGAGTCTTTCCCAGAAAAAATCTGAGTCTACCTCTTTCAGCATACTTTAGTTCCTGACCTAGGGGCTATGCTTGATATTTCTTCCATACATTTTATCCTTTTTACTGAGATGGTCATTATGTAGGTCTTGTTTGGACAACTATTATTGTCTCGAGTTCATGGACACAACATCCCTGTTATATCTAAAAGAAACTAACTAGTATCAGAAATCCTGGTCCTTTGTCTCATGATAATTCTGCCTTTCATTCATGATAATCCATGGGTCTTAGGTGTAGGCATTATGTCATATATGTACCATTCCAACTGTGGCTGAGCTCTCACAGGGTCCTTTCTACTGAGCAGGACTTATGTCCAATTAGATAGTCTTTGGTTACTTACAAGCTAAGGCTGTCACTATTGCACCATTGGGGTGATCTTTCTGGCTGGTCATTTTTTGATTTTTAGGCTTTTCTGGGTAGGACTATCAATTACTTTTCCCCTTTGCAATTTGCATAGCACCATAAAATATTATAACATCTAGTCCACAGAGAGGAAGTTTCTAGGTCAGTTCTACCTCAATTTATCCAAGTTCTGTGTTAATAGAGCCTTACCTTCAAGTTTGGGGAAGCTACCAAGGATAATGACAGTCGCCTATATTCTTTGGGGAGTTTCTTGTATCCTGCTGAACAAAAACTCAAAGGGTAGTTTTTTTCTGAGGTTTTGTTTGACAGTCTATAACTCTAGTGGGGGAACATTAGCTCTGTCATATAACTCCAGGTAAACTCTGTATGTTCACACATATATAAAGAAATACCTTTATCTATGGTTTTTCAAACATCATTAGTGGTACTTACTTCTCCATTCTCCCTCTACCTCTGCATTATACTCCATCTTCGTTCCTCATAAAAATTCTCCACCCCTTGTTTTCAACCTCTCTCCTGTCACAGCAAATCTGTCCTATTCTCTTTCTTTCAAGCTTCCCCTACCTTGTCCCTTGTTACATGCCTGGATACTGTGATTACTTCTGGACATTCATTCATATCAAAAGATTTTTAAACTAAGATGCAAAATTAAGAGGAAATATACAACATTTGCCTTTCTAGGTCTGTATTACCCCACTCAATATATTTTCCAGTTTCATAGACATATCTGCCTTTTTAACAATTTCATTTTTTATAGCCTAATAGAATTCCATTGTGTATATGTGTCATATTTTCATAATCAACTCTTCAATTTAAGGAAGTTTAGGTTGCTTCAATTTTTTTGCTATTGTGCGTAGCATGGAAGTGACCATGGCCAAACAAGTATCTCTATAGTGGGATGTTGTGTCCCTTGGGCATATACTAATGGGGGGTATAGCTGGGTAATATAGTAAATTTTTTAGTTTTTTGTAACATATCCACACAGATTTTTTAATACCCTCTATCTTTTTTTATAAAAACAGACACTAAAAGGTAAGTTTACAAAATTAAAACTGGAACAAACACTGTGAATACAACGCTGTTAATGGTTAAATGTTCAGCAAACTATTTGTATTCAACGTCTATGCTTCAACTTTCTTATCCTGGCATTACTTTTATAATAAACAAGGAAAATTATAATGTCTTTTCAATATAGTATTGAAAAAGTTTCAACTGGAATTGTCTGTGTTGTATAAATTTACACATTAAGAACTATAAATGATAACGGGGCCTTTTCTCTGTCCTGCCCCATCCCGCAGCCACTTATTTTTTCCAAATAATCACTCAGAGGCTTGCATTACTTATAAAGGCTTGGCAGATAGCTCAGGTTTATTACTAAATAGGTCTTACACCTAATTAACCAATGATTGTTATCTGTGTTTAGCCACGTGGCTTGGTACCTTTTCTCAGGACAACCTTCTCATCTTGCTTCCTCTGCATCTGGCTGGTGACTCCTGATTCCTCCCTTTCTCTTCTCAGCATTCTCAGTGTGGTCGCCCTGCCTATACTGCCTGCCTGGCTACCGGCCAGTCAGTGTTTTATTAAATCAATTCAAGAGACAAATCTTTACAGTACATAAGAGGATTATTCCACAGCAATAAAAATAAACATTAATGCACCAATAATTTAAATAACAATTGAAATAGATGCACTTATTGAGACTAGGAGCCTCTATAAAACATAATTTTCCAGCTTTAAGTAATATTTAAAGCTATACTTTAGAGAAAATAATACAAAATAACTCCCTTATGAATTAAAAATGTCAGATTAATTATCTAAATTAGTCCTTACAAAAATGTTTTTAGCTTGCCATTTTATATTCTCTTCACTATAAAACTGTGTATTATAATTACAGGACAGTTTGTGCAACTTTATCTGATATTTTGGGCTAATGGTGATTATTTTAATCAGCTTTATTAAGAACTAACTGATACATTAAAAATATGTACATGTATACACACAGGTAAGTATATAAGCACATAGCTTAACAAGTATGTGTGTGAGAATGTATAGCATTACCAAAATAATAATTCATCAAAACAAGATAAAAGTTAAAAGTCAGATGCAGCATCACCATTTATGGTGCCTTGGATGTCATCAGGAAGAACTGCATACGAGGATGTTTCTCTACCTGTTGAAGGTAGATAAAAGCTGTAACTCAAGCCTCTGCCTTATCCATATCAACCCCACTGTTCCAACACAATCAATCAGCACAGTAGCACGTTCTGTGGGAAAGTCAGCAGATGTGACTTGAAGATGAATTGGGAGCAGATGTGATGAGCTGTGTAGTTTGCTTTTACATAGACAAATGTGGCTATAGCCATTATAATTGGAAAGTGCTTCAGCTGCAGAATCCACTCTGTCTCTTAAATGCCAGCCTTGTGTTTCATACTTTCTTGAAGGTTCTAAAAAAATTACAGGGAAGATTTCCAAATCTAAGGTCTTCTTCAGGGATATAGGTCATTTACTTTAAAAAGATTAGTAGAAAGTAGTTGAAAAGACAGGCATTTATTTTACTATGATAAAATGTGAATATTTCAATATTTTACTGTTACAATGATAGAAAATTAAAAAAAAAATAAGAGAAGACTGTCTTTCTCAAAACCAGAATGAAAAAGAACTAAGAAGGCAATGATAGTGTTTACAGAATTATAGAGAGGGTGTTTTGAAAAGAAAGACTTTGTTTACTTTGTGAGTAAATTTTGAAAGTGCTATATCCTTCCTCCAAAAATTTCACTATATTCAGCTTTTGGCCCTCCAGCACTGCACCCCAAATATGTCATGAACCCTCAGACAGAATTTCTTGCATTGGCTACCTAACCACATACTTTTTAAGGAAAGGTAATCAGAAAATATGTTCACATTTTATTTGGTTAATTCTCTGCTGGTTTCACAGCATCTTGGAAACAATGATCAGTTCTGAAATCAGTTCTGCTCCTACCCCTCATACCAAACCTGTATTTGTCCTGAGTGAAGTCCCAGCAGATAATGCAGCTAGTAATGGCACTGAATTTTTTTTTATCTATTCTGTTTTTAAATATATAGTATGAATATCTTTAAAATGTTGATACCTTTGTATACTCAGCAGGTGTGTGTGTGTGTGTGTGTGTGTATATGTTTGTGGGGGGGGAGGGGTGTGTGTGTGTGTGTGTGTGTGTGTGTGTGTGTGTGCCTAATATTTGTTTCTTGATGGAGAAGTATGTTACCTACAGCTTGTCAGTCAATATTCTGGCAGTCTTCACTACTTTAGTATTCCCATATTCAAAAGAACAGCATCTCTGGATACTGCCAAATGATAAGGAAGAAAAGATCCTGAAAACTCTCCAGAGACTTCTCTGACACCCATTTGTACTTCATACAAACTGCATTGCACAAAGTTATAATGTGTTTGAACAGTCTCCCGAGATAAGAAAATATTCTTCCTTTCTGTGACTGAAGACAAAGTGCAGTGAATCCTGGCATCTAATAATTCACAACACAAACAGGTAAAATGTCTTCTGTGGAGCTGGAATTGTTATTCGACCTGTTGTAAGTTTGTAGGCTTCCATTTGTCCACTTATATCATGAAGAGTATAATATGTAATTTGAAAGAAAGGGATAAGGAACTTATATTGTATACATTGTCTTTTAGAAAAGCAAACCATCCACAGTAGTACACCCAGAGTGTTTAACGGCTTGATTCTGAATCTTAGTTACAATTTATGTGCAGGATTATCCATAACAATGAAAATTAGTTTTCTCAAATGTGAGAAAACAACTACATGTTATAGTGTATGAAAAATAAAAAGGAATAAAAATGACGAAGAATTTAAAATACTACCCTCAATATTATTATAATTTTTTTCTTTTTTTTTTTAATGCCAAATGCCTTTTATTGAAGGAGAGAAGAGGAGGTCTTAAATACAGGCTTATAGCACAATGGGAGAACCCTGGAGGGCAGAAGTTCGCTACTGATGTTTTACAATCTTGCATCTAAGCTGTTAATGCCCAATATGCAGAATATACAAACAATGAACTTCCTTTAAGCATTCTGGAGGGTGGAACCCAGCAGGGAATTAGCATAGGGAGGATATCAAGGTCAAGGTCAGCAAGCAAGGCAATATTTATTATTTTTAAATATTAATTTATTTACTTTATGTGGGATGTGTATGGGTGACATTGCTGGTGAGTATGCATTAGTGTCACAAGACAAATATGAAGATTAGATGGGAGCTCTCCTCCATCATGTGGGTCTTGAGAACAGAACTCAGGTCAGCTGGCTTGGTGGCCTCTGACTTTATCTGATACATTTACCAGCCCAATTTTAACATTTATGAGTTTTAGTATTATTCATTTCTTGTTTCTATCTTTAACTCTATCTATATCTTATGGAATTTTAGAAACCTCTGGACATCTACTTAGTGATATCTAAAATTCGAAGACTGTCCATAATTTCTCCTCTGAGAAATTTAGCATTTCTACTGTGTTTGATAAACTCCTCTGTCCTGAGTTTCTTTTGCAAAGTAGACAGGACATGCTCAATGTATTGCTCTAATTTCCTGTCCTTTAGAATCTTCATTTTCCCCTGGGAAATATTATACAATCATGGAACACTGCATGACAAATATAACTTACAATTCATACCTTTTCTTTGTTTTTCTTTTGAGATTTGGTCTTACTTTATAACCTAGGCTATCAAGGAACATATTCTAATCACCAGAATCAAAACCTTTCTTCCTCTATCTCATGAGAGTTAGACTTACAAGCATGTGCCACAGAGGTTGATTTATATGATTTCTTAAATATCATGTTGAACAATGTCCAAGCAAATCCAAAGTTAGGAGAATATATTGTCATTACTCTTGAATCCAATTCAGCATCTTTAACTGTAGCATGTAAGTGACAGATCTTTGTATTTTACAAACATGATGGACATTTTGTATATTTATGAAGGTCTCCATGATTTTACTTCCAATATAAGACAGCATCAACTCTAAATTGCCAAAGTAGAAGAAAATAATGAATTTAGAAAATGATTGCTAGGTGGAAGTTAGAAGATAAGACCTAAGTCACTCAATTTAAATAATACAGCCTCTTTGAATATCAACTTGCTTATGTTAAAAATATGATTGCTAAAAGTAATTTCCTCTACGTTGCTCACCATATCCTCATCAGCAACTGTTCATTTATGTTTTCTTTCCATTGTTCTCACGCTCCAAGATATTTTGTCATGTACCATGGACACCTCAAGACATTCTGACTCTCAGTCTGCCATCTGCAGCCCTTTTGTTCTTCTGATGAATCACATTTTACTTTGATACTTTTATAACTCTTATCAACTGATTTTTTTAAGAATTCAGAGATATTGATTAATTAGTAAAAGCTTCATACCATTTCTGTTCCACACTATTTTAACTAGTTACTCATGGCTACCAAAATCACAGCTTGTCGAAATGACTTCCTTGTGTTCCATAATCTTTCACCATTTATTTTTTAAATTTAATTTAATTTTATTTTATTGTATAATATAATTTAATTCTACATATCAGCCACAGATTCCCTTGTTCTCTCCCCTCCTGCCTCCCTCCCCTTCCCCCCAGCCCACCTCCCATTCCCATCTCCTCCAGGGCAAAGACTCCCCTGAGGATTGAGATCAACCTGGTAGACTCAGTCCAGGCAGGTCCAGTCCCCTCCTCCCTGGCTGAGCCAAGTGTCCCTGCATAAGCCCCAGGTTTTAAACAGCCAACTCATCCACTGAACACAGGACCCAGTCCCACTGCCTGGATGCCTCCCAAACAGATCAAGCCAATCAACTGTCTCACCTATTTAGAGACCTGATCCAGTTGGGGGCCCCTCAGCCATTGGTTCATAGTTCATGTGTTTCCATTCATTTGGCTATTTGTCCCTGTGCTTTATCTAACCTTGGTCTCAACAATTCTTGTTCATACAAACCCTCCTCTTTCTCGCCAATTGAACTCCCGGAGCTCCACCCAGGGCCTGGCTGTGGATCTCTGCATCCAGTTCCCTCAGTCATTGGATGGGGTTTCTAGCACTACAATTAGGGTTTTGGGCCATCCTATCACCAGAGTAGGTCAGTTCAGGCTTTCTCTCAACCATTGTCAGTAGTCTATTGTGGGGGCATCTTTGTGGATTTCTGTGGGCCTCTCTAGCACTTTGCTTCTTCCTATTCTCATGTGGTCTTCACTTACCATGGTCTCCTATTCCTTGTTTTCCCTCTCTGTTCTTGATCCATCTGGGATCTCCCGCTCTCCTAAGCTCTCTTTCCCTCGACCCTCACCCTTCATTACTCCCACTCATGTCCAGGTTGTTCATGTAGATCTCATCCAATTCTCCGTCACTGGGCAATCCTCGTGTCTTCCTTGGGGTCCTATTTTCCAGGTAGCCTCCCTGGTGTTGTGAGTAGCAGTCCAGTCATCCTTGTTCCACATCTAGCATCTTCCTATGAGTGAGTACATACCATATTTGTCTTTCTGAGTCTGGGTTACCTCACTCAGGATGATGTTTTCTAGATCCATCCATTTGCCTGAAAATCTCATGATGTCATTGTTTTTCTCTGCTGAATAGTATTCCATTGTGTATATGTACCACATTTTATTTATCTATTCTTCAGTTGAAGGGCATCTAGGTTGTTTCCAGGTTCTGGCTATTACGAACAATGCTGATATGTTCCACACTATGTTAACTAGTTACTCATGGCTACCAAAATCACAGCTTGTCGAAATGACTTCCTTGCGTTCCATAACCTTTCACCATTCTTTTGGCTTTATTTTTCAGCTAAGATATTATGTCTTATTGTTTTTAAAGCCTCACCAGTTCCAAAATCATCCTGAAATTTTTCTTTCTGTTATGTTCATCCATAAAATATAAAATTAAGGCCGGGCGGTGATGGTTCACGCCTTAAATCCCAACACTCAGGAGGCAGATCCATGTGGATCTCTGTGAGTTTGAGGACAGCCTGGTCTACAGAGTGAGATCCAGGAAGGGCACAAAGCTACACAGAGAATCCCTGTCTCAAAAAACATATATATATATATATATATATATATATATATATATATATATATGTATATATATATATATATATACATAATTATATATAATTAAGATTCAGTTATTCTGTCATCTTTATATATTTAAAAAGCAATATCTCCTGGGTGTCACAAATTATCATGCCTTAGTGCTATAAATCAATAATTTGTGTGTATGTGCATGGATGTACATTTTTGAAGGGATGAATGTGCTGTGTAGGTGTTTATGTGTGTATGTTCACACAAGTATATATGTTTGTGAATATATGTAGAGGCAAGAGGTCAATCTAGCATGTGATTCCTCAGCAAAAGTCACCTTGGTTCAAGAAATATGGCCTTTTACTGATCTTGGACTCACTAAGTAAGCTAGTTTGATCTTTAAGGCCCAGGGATCCTTTGATTTACACCATTAGACATGCTGTAATGGGAGGAAGAAGCTATGAAGATCTCAATGCCCAGTAGCAAACTACAAGTAATTAAGGAATCATAAAAATTAGAGAAATATTCCTTTCCAGTGAAGACTGACATTAATTGGTTACCAAACACCAAATGGTCAACCCTTACCATGCATACATATTGCATGCAGGTAACATTGTATGGACTGAGCAAGTTGGGTTAATTTATTTAGGAATACACACACACACACACACACACACACACACACACACACACAAAAAAAAAAAAACAGCAACAATTAAAGAGAAAGTATCCATGAATTTGAAAGAGAGCAAGGTGGCTTCCTGGAAAGGCTTGGAGGGTAGAAAGGGGGAAAAAAAGAAAATTATGCTATTATATGATAGTCTCCCCAAATCTAATATTTAAAAAAAAACTAGAAAAGTTGGCACAGCTATATTTGTAATCCAGCACTGAAGAGGTAGAAGCAGGTGGGTGGCTTGAGCTTGTGGTTAAGCAACCAGCTCTGTCACAGCATACCAGGTTCTGGTGAAATACTTCTGTGTCAAAACAACAAGGTGGACAGGATTTTGGGTTAGATCTTTGACCTACACTGCCATATGCACATATATGGATAACCAACCAGAACAGATAAAAATTAAAATAATACTAGTTGGAAATCATCTCAATATACATTTATGACATAGATTTGATGATCAATTCATAAACATGGAAATATTCATATATGTACAGGCAGATATATATTGATAAAAGAGAAATGATTGAAGAAAACTAAATTCATTTTCTGCATCATATTTTGGAACCTAAAATTTGAATATGTATGAGTTAATCAATAATAAAAGAGCCATAATTTCAAATTAGATCTGAGAGTCTAAGAAATTTTTCTGAATATATATTCATTATGAATTTTGAACTGTAAATTTTTTACTCTAGATGATAACCAATGCTTGAAAAATACTCCATCTTCCCAAGTATCCATTTCCTTTCAGGAAAATGGCTTTGCTGTGTTTAATTGTGCTTCTGACGATTAACTCTGCGGTTCCTGAAATTAAATTTTTATTTACATGGACAAAATATGTAATTTTACAGGAAAATGTGATGTGGTATAAATACATCACAAAGTTTGAGATATCAGAAGCATGATTTCAATACTTACTTAATCCTATCCCATAATAGGGGTAAGTGTTTTTTTTGTTTGTTTGTTTGTTCGTTTGTTTTTCCAATTGGTGCTTTTATACCTGATATCTTTGTTATTCATGTGCTTTTTCTCTGATTTTCTTCTCCAATGATTTTTTTTACTTGTTTTAGAATTGAAAATTGTGTGTAGGAGTGATAAGATATTCTTGTTATTGTATTTTAACAGTTTCCTTCATTAATCTTCATGTCATTTATACTTACAACCTGGAACTTTGGTTAATCATTCCACAAATAGAAAATTACATGTTCAGTGATTAGTTGCTTGAGTTCAAAACTGAACTTTAACGTATTGGAAAACTCAGAACTATTAATTGAATGTGAGGATGGATGGATGGTTGAATAAATATAAGGAAACAAGTGGTTTTGGCGCTATACCTGGGTCATTTTGTGAAATGTACTGGTTTCATGTAGAATAAGGAAAAAGAAATATAATTCAGATGCTTCATAGCAAGAAATTTCATAGTTTTAATTAAAATTCCAATGATTGCTGGTTAAGAAAAGATGACCTTTTTTTTTTTTTTAGTTCAGATCCATGTTTATTGGTTGAATGACCTTGAACAAGTAAGTTTCTTCATTTGCAACTGGAAAACAAAAAATATACATTTTTTATTTCCAAGTTCCTTTTATTTTGTTTAGCTGGAGACTTGATAAAGGTTTATTTTCTTTCTGGAAGTGAGGCTTTGCGTCTTTGCATTTTCTCTCTTTTTTTTGGGGGGGTTGGTTTCGAGACAGGGTTTCTCTGTGTAACTTTGTGCCTTTCCTGGAACTCACTTGGTAGCCCAGGCTGGCCTTCGAACTCACAGAGATCCGCCTGGCTCTGCCTCCCGAGTGCTGGGATTAAAGGCGTGGGCCACCACCGCCCGGGCTCTCTTTTTTAAATTAATATTTTTTCTTGTATTTTATATACCAACCACAGTTCCCCCTTCCTCCTCTCCTCCTGTTCCTTCCCCTGACTCCCATCTACCTTCCGCTCGATCCCACCACTCCATCCCAGGAGCTCAAGTCCGCTGTCTCTGTGGGTATACATTTTATTTTTGTTCAAATTAATGCATTTTATCTTTAAAGATTTATTTTTTGCTGTGGATATCTTTCTGTATAAATAAAACACTGATTGGCTAGTGGCCAGGCAGGAAGTATACGCGGGACAAAGAGAGAGGAGAATTCTGGGAAGTGGAAAGCTGAGTGGGAGACACTGCCAGCTGCCGCAATGACAAGAAGCATGTGAGGACACCAGTAAGCCACGAGCCACATGGCAAGGTATAGATTTATGGAAATGGATTAATTTAAGATATAAGAACAGTTAGCAAGAAGCCTGTCACGGCCATACAGTTTGTAAGCAATACAAGTCTCTGTGTTTACTTGGTCGGGTCTGAGTGGCTATGGGACTGGCGGGTGATAGAGATTTGTCCTGACTGTGGGTAAGGCAGGAAAACTCTAGCTACAATTTTTTAAAATATTTATTTATGTATTTTGCATCCTGACTTCAATTTCCTCTCGATCCTTTCTTCCAAGTCCTTTCTCTTATACCTCCTCTGTTCCCACCCCCCCAAACCAATCAGCCTCCATCTCTGTGCAGGAAAAAAACAGCTCTCCCCTGAGTACCAACAAAACATGGCATATCACTCTTTTCTTTTTCTTTTTTGTTTGTTTGCTTTTCATACACTATCTTGCCACTGCTAGGATTACAGGACTGTAGATTAAACATCCCAGGATTTGTTTCTCTGTAGTAAAGTCTCTCAACACACTCAAAATTTGAGCTCTTATGGCTCCTGCCTGAACATTCTATGTTGAAAATAAGTGAATGACCAAGAACTATATAGTAAATAAAAACACAACACTCAAAAGGGCTTCATTTTGGGAAGGGTAGGAATTGTTAATGGGATAAGGAGCTTTCTGAGTATGAGACCAGAGTTTATAAGGACTGCATAAAAGCCAGGTGGGCATGATTGTGTACCTGGGATCTTTGTAGCAAGCTGTCTAGCAGACTAACTGAATCACCAAGCCCCAAGTTCAAGTGCCCCAATATATAGCATGAAAAATAATTGAAACACACACACACACACACACACACACACACACACACACACACACATACACACACACACCAGTAATCTCTGTCCTACATACATACACACCTGCACTCAGCACACACATGAACACACACATGCATGCACACACATACACACACACACACACCACATAACAAGAATAGGCTAAATTAAAAGACTTTGTTGTTGGAAAAAAAACATGGCATATCAAGTTGCAGCAAGACTATGTGCCTGCCCATCCATTAAGACTGGGCATAGTGATCCAGCACAAGGAGTGGGGTCCCGAAGGCCCATGAAAGAGCCAAAGACAGCCCCTGTTGCCATTGTGAGGGGGCCCATAATAGGACCAACTTGCACTACTGCAATACACACTCAGAGTGCCCAGGTCACTTCTATGCAGGCTCCCTCATTGTGGGTTCAGTCTATGTAAGCTCCCATGAGCCCAGGCCATTTGGTTCTGTGAGCCTTCTTATTGTGACCCTGACTGCTCTGACTCCTACAATCCCCTCTCCTGCCTCTTCTGCAAGATTGCCCAAACTCTGCCTAATGTTCAGCAGTGAGTATGCATCTATTCCCATCAGTTGCTATAAAATGTCCCTCTGATGACAGTTGGGCCAGGCACCAATCTGGTCACAGGACATGGCCAGAGCAGAGTAGGTATCTGCTATTCCTAGAAGACTAAGCTGCGGTCTTCCTTGTAGATTACTGTGAGATGACCCTGCATCAGGTTTTCAACCTGATACCTAAATGCCCTCCATTTCCAGTATTCTCCTGCAGCACTCTCCCTTTCTACCCCTTCAACCTGATTGCCCTTGTTCCCATCCTGACCCACCCTCAGTCTTCTCACAAAATTTCTTCGATTTCCCTTTTCCAGAGAGAATGGGGTGTTCCTTCATGAATCCTCCCCATTACCTAGCCTCTCTGGGACTGTGGATTGTAGCATGGTTATCCTTTATTTTACAGCTAATATTCACTTATGAGTGAGTACATACTATGTTTGTCTTTCTCTGCCTTAGTTACTTCACTCTGGATGATTTTTTTTCCTAATTCCACCCATTTGCCTTCAAATTTCCAGAGGTCATTGTTTTTAACAGCTGAGTAATACTCCACTGTGTGAATGTACCAACATTTCTTTATCCATTCCTAAATTGAGGTACATCTAGATTGTTTCCAGGTTGTGGCAATTAAAAATAAAGCTGCTATAGTTGAGCAAGTGTCCTTGTGGTATTATTGAACATCTTTTAGGTATATACTCAAGAGTGATATAGCTGGGTCTTGAGGTAAATTGAGTGCCAGTTGTCTGAGAAATCATCACACTGACTTCCAAAGTGGCTGTGCAAGTTCGCCAACAGCTCCACATTCTCTCCAACAGGAGCTATTGCTTATGGTTTTTATCTTAGTCATTCTGACAGGTATAAGATAAAAATCTCAGAGTCAGCCGGGCGGTGGTGGCGCACGCCTTTAATCCCAGCACTCGAGAGGCAGAGCCAGGCGGATCGCTGTGAGTTCGAGGCCAGCTTGGGCTACCAAGTGAGCTCCAGGAAAGGCGCAAAACTACACAGAGAAACCCTGTCTCGAAAAACCCAAAAAAAAAAAAAAAAAAAATCTCAGAGTCATTTTGATTTGCATTTGCCTGATGGCTAAGGATGTTGGACAATTCTCTAAGTGTGTCTCAACCATTTGAGATTCTTCTGTTGAGAATTCTCTGTTTAAACCTGTACTCCATTTTTTCCTTCTAGTGCTTTCTGTAGGGCTGAGTTTGTGGATAGGTATTGTTTAAATCTGGTTTTATCATGGAATATTTTATTTACTCCATCTATGGTGATTGAGAGTTTTGCTGGGTATAATAGTCTGGGTTGGCATTTGTGGTCTCTTAGTGTCTGCATAACATTTGTCCAGGACCTTCTAACTTTCATAGTCTCTATTGAGAAGTCTGGTGTTATTCAGATGGATCTGCCTTTATATGTTATTTTGTCTTTTTTCCTTTGCGACTTATAAAATTTTTTCTTTGTTCTGTATGTTTAGTGTTGATAAGCCCCTTTAGTCAAGTGGTTGGATAAAAAATTAGCTCAAACAAATCAGTAAATCAGTAGCCCTCATATATACAAATGATAAACATGCTAAGAAAGAAATCAGAGAAACACCCTTTACATTAGCTTCAAATAATATAAAATATCTTGGTGTAACTCTAACCAAGCAAGTGAAAAGCCTGTTTGAAAAGAACTTCAGGTCCTTGAAAAAAGAAATTGAAGAAGATATCAAAAGATGGAAAGATCTTTCATGTTCATGGATCAGTCGGGTTAATATAGTAAAAAATGGCCATCTTACTAAAACCAGTACAAAGATTCAATGCAATTCCCATTAAAATCCCAACACAATTGATCATAGACATTAAACGAATAATACTTAACTTCATATGAAAAGGTGAAAAAAAAAAAAGGACAGCTAAAATTGTCCTGTACAATAAAAGAACTTCTAGAGGGGTCACCATTCCTGATTTCAAGTTCTGCTACAGAGCTATAATAATCAAAACTGCATGATATTGTCATAAAAACAGACAGGTGGATCAGTGGAATCAAATTGAAGACTTTGATGTAAATCCACACACCTATGGACATTTGATTATTTACAAGAAGCCAAAATTATACAATGGAAAAAGAAAGCATCTTCAACAAATGGTACTGGTCTAACTGAATGTTGGCATGTAGAAGAATGCAAATCAGTTTATATCTGTCATTCTGCACAAACCTGAACTTCAAGTGATTCAAGGACCTCCATATAAATCTGGATACACTGAATCTGATAAAAGAGAAAGTAAGAAATAATCTCAAATGCATTGGCACAGGAGATGTCTTCCTGAAAAGAATATCTACAGCATAGGCACCAAGATAGACAATTAATAAATGGAACCTCATGAAATTGAAAAGTTTCTGTAAGGCAAAGGATGCCATCAATAAGACAAAACGGCAGCCTACAGAATGGGAAAAGATGGCCCTTTTAATAATTGCTGTGTTAGAATATTTAGAGCCAAGTAAGACTGTCTAATTTCCTTCCAAATGTGTAAAACCTTCACAAAACTGTAAGAAAGTTTGGAAATGGTCAGGAAGAACTTAGACACTGCAGCAGATGGAATAAGTCTCATGTCTGCAACCATTATATGTCTTCCTGATTTTTCAACAGATACTAAAGTGAATACTAACACATGGATGATGATATTTCCTACCCAGTTGTGAGAAACCATACTTAGATTTTCACGAGTAGTGGGCATTTGTTAAAAAAAAAAGAAAGAAAGAAAGAAAAGAAAAGAAAATTCACAGATTTAAATCTATATTACCTTCCAAAAACACACTAAGAGAAAATTTCTGGCACTTCTGGTCTTCAATGGCATGTGCATGATTTTGTTGCAATATTTTATGAGTTAAAAGAAAATTTACAGACATCATCTTTTTCACAAACATGCCAAGGCAAAAAGTTACCCACATTTCATGAGTGAAGTCATTGAAGCTAAAAGAGCTTTATGTCCTTAAGTAGGGAAAGACATAAGATAAATATCAGAAATGAATAAGTTTATACTCATCCTCTGACTATGCTGCAGCTCTTCCAGTGTTATGAATGTATCTTCCAGTTTTAAAGTCAGTGACACCATTATCATAATATAAGATCACTCATACAACTGATGGCTGTCCCTGGGTGCATAGTACTAGTGCTCTGGTGATCCCAATAACCATGCAGAACACTAATGTATTCCTTAAAATGCAATATTGAAATCCCATATAGAATTTGGGGAATTTAATTATAGGCATACATGAATAATGAATAACATTATAAACAGTGAATCACATACTTTGAAATCATGTAATTTATTGGCAAATATCCATATGAAACATATATTATACTACAGATAAGTTAAGTAGTAACAGTAATAATTATTTTGAATATTAATTTTGATCCTCTTCTATCACTGAGTACCAAGAGAAATCTAAAATACTAGAAATTTATATCAGACCATTACTGTGATTATACACATAGGGAAATAAAAAAATATTTCAAGTCATTGATATTTCTTAATGCAATAGGACTTCTAAGAATTCCATGGTAATATACTTTTGTGTGCATGTGTGTAAACATATTTGAAGGTAAATTGATTTGTTCTTGGATGTATTTCATTTGAAACTGAGCACAGCAACAAGGTTAACAACACATTGAAAAGTGACCTCCCCAGCTGTCATTATGGTTCATTTAATACCTTGGAAAAGGAGAAGAGAATCAAGTTCATCCAATTAAAAAGGGGGGTATCTCAACAAACTGAGATGCTTAATGTATTAAAGTCTTTTACTGATAATTTTTAGTTCCTGATTTTCCTGGTATACCGATGCTTTAATTCTGTGCAAATAAAGACAGACACGGGTGGATATCCCATGATAAATCCAGGTTATGACCACAGGGTTTGCGAATCTCATTGCTCTTTTTCCTTATTTTTTTTTCTTGTAGCACCATTTAGTGAAAAGTGTATCAGTAAAGCCTGAAACTGAAGATTTCATTTCACAGGAGTCAGCAGCAGGTGGAATGATTCCAATAGAGAGGGGAAAGAGACATCTATGTCAACAACTTCATCAGGGTTCATTTCTCATTCCTTCCACGGTGCTGCTGCTGAAATACAGTCTGGATGCTGTGCTGTATCATGGGGAAAAGTAACAACAGAATATGATTCAAAGCAAACAGCTTCACAGACTCACTGAGATAAAGAACAGAAAAATGTTGTCTTTTGGGCTTTTTACTATTCTGAATAGCAATCACTACTTTACATTTGCTGATAAAAGTTGTGTGTAAATATATCCATGGATATGTTCTTTGCCAGCATTATTGGTATGGAGGGGAAAAAACATACATTCTGCAGTCAGGCTTAGGGTCTAAAAGATGTATTGAAGTCAATGCCTTTATTTTTGCTAAAAATTTCAGTTTAGGGGTCCAGTCTCTTGATTTCCTTCCAATTCTAATATTCTAAGGCTGTAGACATAATTTTAACTTACTTAATATCAAATCCTAATATGAAATCTATCAGAATTTGTCAGGACATTCTTAATTCTACATTTAGAAATACACTAATATACTTACTCATTCTTGAAGTAATATCAAAATTGTCTTTCAAATTATGTGTTGTGTTAAAATACACAGGACATAACATTTTGCATATTGGAGGCAGGGTTTGGTGAAATGGTTCAGCTATTAAGAGCTCTTTTTGCTCTTGGAGGAGATGCAGGTTTGATTACCAGCAACAACACAGTAGCTCACTACCTTCCATGAATGCAGTTCTCGTGGATCTGATCCTGATATCTGACCTTCTCAGGCAGCAGAAATACATGAGTACATACATATATGCAGGAAAAATACTCACACACATAAAATAAATTTTAATAATTGCCATGTCAGTCACATGTAAATCTATAGTTAAGTAAGATACCTGTACACTGTTGGTGAATATTGTTGTACAACCAATCTCTAGAATATTTCATAACATAAAATTGAAAATCAGTACACATTGGAAAAGTCACTCTCACGAAGTTCCTCCTAAGCTCATGTAATTTTTTTTGTTTCTATGACTTTAAGGACTTAAGATAGTTAATATAAACTAAAAATAAGGTACAATGTTTATTTCTAGTTTCGGAGATATATTTACTTCATTTTGAATTTGATACATATTCTGTATTTTATATTCAATTAACACTGAATCAGGTTATCAGTTAATGAATACAAAGCAAAACACAACATAAGTTAATGCTGGACAACAATATTCTATGACTACATAAATTTGAAACTCCATGTCATTGCCTCTGCAGTATCTTATGTGTTCACTAAAAGCTTACAATCCTCAGCTTCTAGAGGTGACAGAAAAGATGGCCATCACAAAGGGGAGAGGATTGTAGAATAGCACTTTTAAAAATGCCAGATTAATAAAACACTTGAAATCATAATTTCAGTTCACATACAAATCTCATTAGTTATGATGAAGTTAGTTTCATTCCAAGGATACAGTCATGGTTCAATCTATGTAAGTCATGGGGATAGAGAAAGGATCTAGCTGGCATGAGCTATTGATGCTCTTTCGGAAGACTGGAGTTTGATGCATTGCATCCATATCAGGCAGTTCACAACTTCCATTAACTCCAGCTCCAGGAAGATCTAGAACCTCCGTCCTTCCTGGACATCTGCTTTCAACTGCACATAACTTCACACACACACACACACACACACACACACACACAAATACACACACGCACAAATACACACATACACACAAAACATAATAAATGTATTTTAAAGAAGGAAAACAAATATATAAACCTAAATAAATAAGTTTCAGTAAGCACATTAATAGACTCAAATATAGAAGTCACATGATCATCTCAAAGTGGCAGGAAAAAAGCCTTTGAGGAAATACATCATTTATTCATGATAAAAGTCATGGAGCGGCTATGGTTGGAGAAGCTATACTTCAATATAGTAAGTGCTATATAAATGGCAAACCTATAACTAACATCATAGCAAATGAAGAAAATCTTGGAGCATTCTCACTATCAGGATCAGGAATGGGACAAGAATGTTCACTCTCTATTCCTATTTAATACAGTGAAATATTAGCTAGAGCAATGAGATATAGGAAATAAATAAAAGAGATATAAGTAGGAAAAGTTGTCAATGCATCCATAATCCCTAATTGCAGGTGAAATTATACATCATATATATTTATAAAGTTCCAAATGAAAACTATCAGAGCTACCAAAGAAGTTTAGCAAAGTGGCAGGATACAAAATTGATAAAAAAAAAAAAAAGACAGTCACCTTCCTAAAGCCAATATCATATGAACTTGAAAAGAAATCAAAGAAACAAACCAATTCAATATTGCCACCAAAAATAAATCACAAAGAAACAAAAACAAAAACTGATCAGTAACATAGGAATACTCTTTACCAAGAAAGTTAAAGACCCCTATAAGGAAAACTATGTATATAAATTGTGGACCACAGTCAAAGATGGAAAAACTTGTTCCTGTATCAGTAAAACCTGTTCCTGTATCCATAAAATTAATATTGTGAAAATAGTATTCCTACCAAAATCAATCTACAGATTCAGTGTAGTCCTTGTCAAATTACAGGGCCAATATTCATAGCTATATAAAAAGACAGCTTTAAAATGTAATGGAAGAACAAAAGTCAATGATAACCAAAGAAATCTTGAAGAAAACAATACTGAGGGATGGATTCTCTGTATCTGATTTCAAGTTATACTGCAGATCCATAGTAATAAATACAGCATGGTACTCAACTAAGCATGGACTTACAGATCAGTGGTGTAGATCGGTAGACTCAGATTTAGATCCACACTATTATATCTACTGTAGTGGGTAGCCACTCCAGCTTTGATCTGGAAGTTCCAACCTCCACTGAGGCTTTGGTAACTGTCATGCCTACAAGGCAGGACTGAGAGAGGACCCTGAAGGATCCTCTTGGTTCCTGGACCCAGGATGCTAAAGGTAGAATGAACAGAGTTCTCCAGGGAACACCGCCACCACCAGACTGTGCTACACCTTTTCCCAGACCCTACAACCTATCCCTTCACTTGTAAGTTAACCCACAAAATAAACCTCTCTTTTAACTATGTGGAGTGGCCTTAATAATTTCACCAATAATCTACTTGAATTTTAATGACATTTCAAAATCATGGAGAAAGGATATTATTTTTAACAAATGGTACTGGGAGCCTTGGGTACCAGTGCTGCTAAGAATAAAACTATATTGTCATCTCTCACTCTGCTCAAAAATATACTCCCAAAAGATCTATGACCCTAATCCAATATCTGATAATTTTAAAATGCTAATAGGGAGAGTGATTCAACCCATAGATGTAAGAAGGCACTTTCTAATTCTGGTTTTAATAGGTCAAGGAATGACTAGAAATCAACAAACAAGATCTCAAGAAACTCAAATTTTCCTGGACAGCAAAGGAAATGTCCACCAATTGAGTGAAGAGGTAGCCTGCAGAATCTTCCAGCTAAGTATTAGAGTGAGTAATAGTGTTTAAAATGTGCAAAAACATTTAAAAATACTAAGCACCAAGAAAATACAACCAAATTATACTGTAGAACAAAACTGTCAGTTTTCAGAATAAATACAAATAACTTGTAAACATTTCAAAATGTGATGCACTTCCATAACTACTTAAGAACTGTAGATTAAAACTATCTTATGATTCTACTTTTTTGCAATCAGAATAGCCATCATAGCAGATAAAATGACAAAAACAATACTTGGTGTACATGTGGAGAGAAGAGAAGATTATATAATGTTGGATGGAGTGTGAATTAATGCAGTCATTTGGAAATCAATCTGCATATTACCCAATAATCTAAAAACAGAATTATCTTGTGCCAAACTTTATCACTGCTTGGCATATAAACAAATGAATTAAGTCCTACTATGGAGATAGTTGTACCTTCATGCTCACTGCTCGCTTTCCGGGATTAAAGGCATGAATCACCATGGTTGGCTGTATCCTTGAACACATGGATTTCTGCCTCTGGAATGCTAGGATTAAAGGTGTGTGCTACCACTGCACATCCTCTATGTTTAATGTTGTGGCTGGTCTGTCTCTGACCCCTGAGAAGTTTTTTAGGGTGCACAATATTTCGGGGAACACAATACCAGGTAATACAGGGCCAAGAAGGAAAGTAACATGTGTCCTCTCTCATGTGAAACCTAGCTGTGACACTTTAGTTTCCTGTGTTTAAGTTGGAGTATGCATGGAAGCCAGTACACTAACACTATGTGGGAAGAGTATGACTTAGGGAATGCAAGAGGAGGATGCTAATCTTTCAGTATGCTAGAAAATGTTATACAGTCTACTGGGACGTAAAGAGATTTCTTATCTGTGAACTACAGCATGGACATTACCAGGCAGGACAAGCCCACTTGTATATTAGCCATACAATGATTATTGGGGAAAAATGAATATAAAACAAAACCAGCTTCTCTCTGATTGAATTTGATACCTGCTAAACAGGAGTAAACTCATATTGAGTAATAGGTAAGTCTTGTCAACAATCTACACGTCTGCTGTTGGAGGAGAGTTATGATTGCCTGGATAAACTAACAGCATGCCAAACTGACTTCCAAACATGTATATTTATACCTGTAGAAAAAGACTTATTCCAGCCTTAATCAAATTATCCACTCTTGGAGTTGGATAGTGACGATCTAGAGACACAGGGCTTCCAAAAATGATAATGAAGAGCAGAAAGTTCAACACTGTGTGAGAAATTCTTGCATGCCTTCATAAGGCTCAGGGAACATTAAAGAAGGAGTGAAAAAAACTATGAGCCAGAAGATGGTAAGAAGGGCTGGAAAATGTCATCTAGTACGTAAGCTAAAACCATTCTAACAGCTAATATACAGCAGCTGTAGTTACTTTCACTGGGCCTGTATAATACAACTCCTGTCCATAGTCAAAGAAGAGAGACAAGTTCATGGAGACCCACTCCTTACTGCTGTGTCTTGAGTTATATACTTATCTGTGAGATTAGCAGGCTGCTCGGGATAGTTCCAAAGCCATGATCAAGAAGATAATGCTGGTTAATCCAGTGGCTCGCAAGACAATGTGAATATGGGAAGAAGATCAACAGCACTAAGGAGGCCTGGCAGGGTAAGAGTGAGAAAAGAGAGGGCAGAGGAATGAAGGCTAATCATACATTTCATACATATGTGATTTGTCAAAGAACTAATTTAGTAAATTATAAACGTGAACTTCTGTTTTCCGAACAAATGGGCTGACACTAGTTCCCTAAGGATGGTATATCAGGATTGTAGAAGGGGCAGGTAAGACTGGTCTATTGCAACAGTACAAAATGAAAAAGATACAGTGAAGTTACCTGTGCTTTTTCTTCACAAAGCCAGATATTGAAACATCCTAAGAACATGTTCCTAAGAACGTGTGGTTGTAAGTACATTTTAGGATACTCATAATTCTTGAGTATCAAACTTCAGTGTCATATGTTTAAATATCTACAGGAGTAGGATAATATATGGGTTGACTGTATCTTTTAGATAGAAAAAAATGTTTTTTTTCCTACCAAATGATAAAGTTATTCGTGTTTCAAGATGACAACTAATGCCTGTCCAAGACAAATGTTCTATTATACCCAATTGCACAGAGAATTCTGCAAAGATACATATTAGAAAGAAATACTGTGCACACGTATGATTTTGGTTTTATTTTGAAGCTAAGTCCTTATTCTTGAAGCTATTCAAAGCATTTTCTGATAATCTCTGATATGAAAATTCACCTTTCTCCCTTTCCTGAAACAAGGCTTGCATCATGCTTACTCTAACACCCGCTGGGCACTCCACTTCTGGCCTCAATTCTCTTCCTCTCCTTTTCAAATTTAAGACTGCTTCTGGCAATAATGAGTCACTGAGAAGTTGGGTAGAATCATTATGTGTAATTTTAAAATTTATTTTATTGTTTGAAGGTAAACTATATCATTTCTTCTTCTCTCCTCTCCTATGTACCTCATTTCTGATTCTCAAATTCATGGCCCCTATTTTTTTAATTGTTGTGTGTAGCTTTTTAAAGTATGCAGGGTTATAGCCCAGCACTGGAAGAGACAAAATGACATAGAACTTGTAAATCACATCTCAACAGTTAACAAATTTGGTGAATAGTCATGGAGACTGTCAAACCTGCTCCCTGTTTAGCAATAACCTCAAGAAATGAATATTTTTAAAAATAATTGCTTGCTAGAAATATTTTATTAGTAAGAATATTATCATGAGAGATTCTGGAAATGGCTCAGTGTATAATACCTGAATTTGGATTCCAACAACACAAAAAAAGCTGGGTATGGTAAACCGTACCTATAATCCCATCATAGCATGGGTAGAAATACAAGCATCTATGAAGTTTGTTCCCAGTAGTCTAAAAAAATAAAATAAAATAAAGCAGGACAAAACACAACAAATATCCAAACAAATTAACCAAAAAGAAAGAAAAGTAAAAGCTCACAAGCCACAAGCTCAAGTTCAATGAGGGGTCCTGTTATATGGTAAAGGGGAAGATAATCATAAAAGGAGGTCATTGAACAAGTTCCTGTTTATTCCACATTCATGCATGGGCTTATGCATGTGCACACATATGTACACAAAACATATATCCCCAAGCACAAAAAATGTTTGGGGATTCACTTTTAATAAGTATGAAAAGTGGACTTCATCATAATGTTTTCATGTATGTATGTTATGCATCTGCTGGTTTTCATGGCCCATTGACTTCTCTTTCTCCCTATTATATTTTCTACTCCTGTTTCTACCACCAAAAGTCCCCAATGTGATTTGATGCCATATATGCATAGAAATTCCAATTCTGCACATGAATTAAGCATTTAACAAGAGATATCTAACCCGAAGTGCCCATGATTAAAGGTAGATTTTTTTAAAGTCCAAAAAAATCTATCACATAGTATGCAAATTTAAAATATCATTAGTTCATGTGTGGAAAAAGTGGGATGCTGTGGGATGTTCTGTGTGCTGTGAATCTATTTTGCTCTAATTGGTTGATAAATAAAATGCTGATTGGCCAATAGCCAGACGGGAAGTATAGGTGAGATAAGCAGACAAGGAGAATGCTGAGGACAGGAAGGCTGAGAGAGGAGATGCCAGCCCACTATCCAGGAAGTAGCATGTAATGGCACACAGGTAAAGCCATGGAAAATGTGGCAACATATAGATTAACAGAAATGGGCTGAGTTTAAGTGTAAGAGCTAGTCTAGGAAAGCCTGTGCTAATGGCCAAGAAGTTTTAATTAATATAAGCCTCTGTGTGTTTACTTGGGGGACGCAAGTAGGAGAGATATGTCCTAACCACCTGGACACAGAAAAACTTCAGCTACAGTGGGAACACTTGGCATTGAAATTAAACATTAAATGTATCAAACAATATTTGCAATGTATATAAGTTCTGGAAATCAGCATAGGATGTGATTCAAATTTTTAAAAAGACTTCAAAATACAAAATAGATAAATTTATGTGTTTAAACAACAACAACAACAAAAGAATCAAGACATACAGTACAGCAGAGAAATAACTTGTAGAATAGAGGTAGTCTCAGTATTATGGCTCCATAAAAGACGAATAACTTGGTTAGAAAACTATAAGAGAAACATTCTTATTAGGTGGAAGTTGAGTCTACAACATCGTCATCTGACAGGTGTGAAATGGTGCAGAAAAGGAATTGTGTTAGAAATAAGCTAAAATAGATGTAGCAGAGCTCCAAAAGTTCACACAGAATTCATCAGATATATTTTATTTCAAAAAATCCTGTACTAAGGCCAACAGGAATGTTCAGTATACAGGAGCAGTTTGCATACAAGACTGATGACTTGAATCCAGTACCAAGTTCCAGGTTCCCACAGAGGGCAGTAAAGAATTACCTCCCAAAAGTTGTTCTCTTAAATTGCATGAGAGTGTACACACACACACACACACACACACACACACACACACACACACACACACACACGCGCGCGCGCACGCGCGCGCATGCACACCACAACAAATAAATACTTACATAATGAGAATCTTTCTTTATCCTTCCTTTTTCTTTTTTTCACTTCTCCTCATTTTCAAGCCATCTGCTTTTTCTATATTTTTGGTTTACATTGTAACAGAAAGTAAATGTTCTGAAATAGAAACAAATTCATATTAACAAACAAACATGTATGAACCTATGTGATTAGGACAGCAAAATTTGTATAAATTGTGGCATAATACTTCTCAAGAATATTAAAACAATACTTTTGGTGATTTATCATAAATTTCTTTTTTTAGACAAGATTTTGTGTATGGATATTATCTATTGACTCATTGTTTGCTTAAAGAATTATTCAATACACTTGTGGTTTTGAGTGTATCAGGAGAAATAATTTTGAATAAAGTACTTTTGTTATCTCTGGCTGATCATGTTTTATATTTTAAAATGTATTTGAGGGAAATTTTTCTCACAGCATAAATAATATTGTATTCTATTTTATGAAGTATTTAGTTTATTATTTTCATGACATAATATAACCTAGAATATACAGATGCAATTTGAAAATATGTCATGGATTTCTTCTATTTAAGTATGAATTCCTGTGTAGTCTACTGAATTACACACTCCTGTTTGGTGCCGCTGCCCAAATTGAGCCATTGCCACATTGTGTTCTATGTATGTCTCCATCTTACTGCATGTTATTTTGATTCAGCTCCAGTTATGCACCATCATTTTAAATTAGCTTTCACTTCATTTTGGCTATTAAGGTTTATATTTCCACAATTCCCAAACCAAGTCACATCATTTTGCAACAATCTCTTGTCATTGTCGGCCCCACTGTAATTATTTTTGCTTATTTCCTCTTGTCTTGAATTTGATTAGTCTTGTTACTCATTTCCTATCTATTGCTTTCAATTTGATTGTGTTGTCTCTGGCTCTAATATATCTTTACAATGTAGTTTCCCCCCTGATTTGAGGTATTTGATATTCATTAATGTTTGTTTGGTTACCATTCATATGTGTAACTGTGTGTGTATGCGATGCTGTTTCTTCTAGAGAAAATTGGTTTAGCTTCATTTATGCCTTTTCATATTTATTTATTTGTAACTGGTTTTGACTGAAATTATATTTTTAAGGCTTTATTTGTGCCTTCTCTAATTTTTCATGGTGTTATGGGTGAGTTAACCTTGTTAAATTTGTAAAATGTCCTTTTAGTCAAAATTTCATATGCGGTTTACAAAATCTTTGCATTCTCTTCTTTGAGCTGATTCTATAGTCTTCACATTATATTAGAATGAGTGTACATGGCATAGTGCCATACTAGTTTTGTTTTGCTTTAGACTTTGCCTGCATGTGAGGTCTATATCATAACGTGTTCAATGTAACTCTAAATCTGTCTTTCTCAAAGAGAGAGCAAAAATTAAACGTGTATTCAAATTTCAAGTTGTCAATTTAAATCAGATTTAATGCATTAATAAAATTAGTAAACATTCACAATTTATTATTATTATTTAAATCACACATGCTTTTCAATGTGAGTATTGGATATTAATACATCAAACACACAAACATGCCTAGATTACGGTTATTAACATAGCCTAATTTCTTAAGGGTTGATGCTGGAAAATTTAATTAGAAAATTATGTCAGTCTGGGCTGTGGTGGCGCACGTCTTTAATCCCAGCACTCGGGAGGCAGAGCCAGGCAGATCTCTGTGAGTTCAAGGCCAACCTGGTCTACAGAGTGAGATCCAGAACAGGCACCAAAATACACAGAGAATCTCATCTTTAGCTCATGTTTTTATGCTTCCTCAAATTTCCTGTAGAATCTTCTATATGTTCCCATACTATTCATGTATTTATCATTTTTTATTTTTTGATATTGTAATATAATAAATATTTTCCTCCTCTTTCTCCTTCAGATTTTCCCCACCTATAGATCCCTCCTCACTTATTTTAAGTCCCTGGCCTTTTTTCATTAATTGAGGCCTCAACCTTACACAAAGAACTACAGGCAACTAAAGAAAGCTAAGAATAGCAGAAATCATTTTCACCTGGGAAGAACTCACCACCTGGCTATCCAATAATATTAATATATTACCCTGTGTGACAAGATATCAGTTTTGCTTGATTCTATATAAACATGGCTTTGAGTACAGATGCACGTGACTTTATGTAATTTGACCTTTCCAGGCACCTCCTGCCACTCTGTATGTGACCCATGTTTGCCACTGTGTGCTTGAGTACATGCATGCCACTGTCTGCCTGCTTAGCAGACTGTGTGTGGAGGGAGATCAATAAAATTTGTCCTATTTGCTCTTAACTCCTCAGTTTCCTTATGTCCCCAGTTTCCCCTCTGTCTTCCTTTCCCAGAATCAGAGCTTAGCCTTCATCTAGTAACTTTACTGGGAGAAATCAGAGAACTCATGTTTTAGGAAGAGTGCCCTGATGAAATATGGAGCGTCGGGTAAACTCAGAGACTATAGCACAAGTTAGGGCAACCAGAAATTGATACAACACATATAGCAATGGATTACAGTGCTAGAGGTTGAATACAAGCCAGGCTGAGAGTTGAAAGCTGTAGGAGCAACTCTAGCATAACTGTCCAACGTGTCTATGAGCTTTATGTCAAAGAATATCACCAACTTCCCCGAGAGGAAGCCAGAGAAGGGTTGATTCCTTTGTAGTCCTGGATGGTAGAAGAGATTAATCTTGAGTTACATAGTCCCAAGTCCTTCTTCATTTGAAAAGTTTCTTTCCAGGGCAAAATACTTTACCAGAGCCTAATGCCAGGTAGGAAAAGGCTACTGCTCTCACACCATTGTAATATTCCTTTAAAGAAGAGAGGAGGGGTTAATGTAATGGTTCAGCCAGTAAATGCTTATTGCATAATCATGAGATCATGCATTGGATCTGTAGCACCAATGTAAAAAGTCACATAACACCAGTGCTGTGGTCATGGAGACAGATGGGCTTCTGAACCTTGCTTACCAGCCAGTCTAGCTAAATCAGCAATTTCCATATTAGTCAGAGACACTCTCAGACAGAGAGAGAGAGAGAGAGAGAGAGAGAGAGAGAGAGAGAGAGAGAGAGTGATCTAAGAAGACATCAGATGTTGACTTTTAGATTGAGCATGCCTGTGCATAAAATATGCATATGCCCCGACAGGAATATGTTCAGGCACCAAAAAATATACATATAAATAGAAGTTAAACAAAAGTAGGGGAGATATATAATTGAGTAAACAGCTTTTTAGTCAAGACCTAGGAGTAAGGCCTGCAGATTACCCAAAATTATACATATTCTTCCCTGCCATAACACCACATAAATACAGTTTTATTGTTTTAATTTCTCATACTGGATTGCAATGCCCAGCCTTAATATAAGGCGAGGTGCTTATTCTTGCAGCAACTTGATATGCCATGCTCTGTTGATACCCATGGGAAGCTTGCTCCTTTGTGAACAGAAGCAGAGGAGGACTGGATTGAGTGGAGGTGGGGAGGAGGGAAGGGAAAATGCAGTTAGGATGTAAAATAAATATTTTTTTAAAGTGAATTGTCATGAAAAATACTCCAAGACACACAATCTGCTTATAGGAAATCCCAAACTCCTAAGCAGGAAATGGAATAAGGAAACTACAGATTTTCTAGACCCCACAGCTAGAAGACACATTTGGAAACAGCACAACTTAGATGACTGTTGATTCAAATTAACATGAAGGCCTATTTGTCTCAGTTTCTGTTACCAAGAAAATATGTTCACTTTACAACAAAAAAATTAAAAGGAATCCACAAATTGTCTAGAGAGAAAAACCAAGACTGAGAACCAAACTTATACATAATGCAGCTGTTAAAATTATCTGACAGGGAATTTCAAATAGCAATAATTAACATATTAGGGACTCTATGGTAGCAGTAGACAGTATTCAGGAACAGATGGAGAATGTAAACAGAGGTGTTTAAATTCAGAGTGTTGACGTCTAATATGTCTGGTTACCTCTACATTAGCTATGAAAATTTGTACAACGATGTGTAGAAAAAATGAGCTATGCTGATAATGACATTGCTGGCATTTTAATACTACAGTGCCACTGTAGTTAATGCTGTCTTACTCTTCTTAAGAGTACAAAATTATTTATTATAATAAATGTCACAGAAATGCATGTGTCTGATTCAAGCTACATTCTGCTGTAGTAACAAATGCCACCTGTTTCATGAAGACGATTGTATCAACAGAGTCCCATGTTTCTCTTTAATCCCAAGTTTATCTCATATAATATAGTACTTTGTTTTCTGACAGAAAACCAAATGCATGAGATGTTTCCTGATGTTCCCTCTAGAAATAGCATGGGTCATTTTCTCTATTTCTCACTGGATAAATCAAGTCAAGTGGTCAAGAATGACTCTGTCAGGTCATGACTGACTTGTCTATCCCTGGTCTTGGTCAGGAAGAACAGAGACTCAAAAGCTATAGTTATTTTTCAGACATGTCTCAAAATCTCTCACTTTAACATGTATTCCTGATAGAACATGACATCTTCCCCCAGAGTACCATCAATGAAACTGAATCCAGCTGAACATCTAGAATGAAGGGCCAAAGCCAACACTTTTTACTTCATAAGGAACTTGCACCACAAATTTTGTTTTAGTGATTTTAGCCAATTAATATATGTAAATCAATTAAATTGCCAATGAGCAATAGACAGTAGGCTCTAGTCAGATGTAGGATTGTCGTAGAACAAAATAGTTTAACCCACAATTAAAATAGTGACTGTAACAAGTGGCATAACATGTTAAGACTAAAACTCAAAATGAGAAAATATTGAATAATACAACTTTAGTAACTATCAACACTTAATGAGAAGATCATTTACAACATTTGAAAGGGATACACACTATGAAAGTCAGACAGAAAACATCAAAGACATAACCATCGTTGTTTACAAAACAAAGCAATACAAACAACAACAAGCCAAGCTATTGGGCTTGAGAGACAGCACAGCAGTAAAAGACACATGCTTCCCTGACAGAGCTGCTAATCAGTTTCCAGTACCCTTACTGGGCAGCTTTAAAACTCCTATGATTAGCCGGGCGGTGGTGGCGTACACCTTTAATCCCAGCACTCGGGAGGCAGAGGCAGGCGGATCTCTGTGAGTTCGAGGCCAGCCTGGGCTACCAAGTGAGTTCCAGGAAAGGCGCAAAGCTACACAAAGAAACCTTGTCTTGAAAAACCAAAAAAAAACTCCTATGATTTCAGGTACAGGATATATGACACCATCTCTGACCTATTTGCACTTTTACACTTGTGGTGCACATCCAAATATGTTCAAGTTCTTCTGCACACACAAAATAAATAAAACTACCAATATGTTTTTTAAAATAGGCTGTTTACTACTTCCCTGTTTATTTTACAATAGTGTCTTAAGCTTTATAAATAGATTTTATTCACAGTTAGATAGTTGGTTTACTTTTACAATAAACCTGAAGTTACAAGCCGTCTTCCTTAATCTATATTATAATGCGGAGTCATTATACACATTAAGGGAAACATTAAGTCCTCTGCATACATTAGGGAAAATATTAATGAAAGGCCAGAGATATAGAATTATATTAAAAAAATTGTCCATACACATTTTCTGTCATTATTTAGGTAAGGATTTCAAAGGCATTGGATTTCTCATCTACGCAAGAGGCATAGGGTCGTTATATTGATTAAAAAATAATAAGTGTTGATGGTTTTTTTATCTTCACAAAGTATTTCCTTTTATCTTCACAATTACTTCCTTCCTAGACTCTCAGAATAGAAGTGGTCCAGCCAGCCTTTTGGGCTTTTCTCATTATTCACTTCAAATTGAGTTCACCTCTAGTGCATTCATATTCAATCTCCACAATCATCCTCCTTCCTTCTTCCTTTCCCCTATGATTAGTTAACTATGATTTCTTACCTGAAATTGTTTCATTTCTTTCATTTCTCCTTCCCTTCCATCAGGTTGTGCTTCCTGATTTTCTTCACTCAGAGATCAACACTAACTCTTCCTATTATTGCACATCTGTTCCCCTTAACTCCTCTATCACATTACTCTACATAACTGATGATATGCCAGTTTCACTCATATTATTTTATAAAATTATTCCTGTATCCATCTATGTATCCATGCATTTATCCATTTGTGTAACCATATAAAAAACACTGAGTGTTCATGTGGTTTTTATATATTTTGACAATGAAGTCGGTGAACTTCCCATATATAAATTATGGACATATTGATTGGTCTACAATTCTTTGCTTGAAATCTTCTACACAACTACTTCCTAATTACTTTTCTCTCCACAATACTGCACCATGAATATCATTCAAAAGCACTTTGCCACCATGTGTCTCCATCCTAAATTCTACTTGTAAAAACCTTTTAAAACTATTTTTTGATATTATATTCTATAGGACACCTTCTATAATTACCTCAAATTTGGCTTTAGCACCTCCCATATCCTATTATTATATACAGAAGTATATAATAATTATTATATAGTATTATATATCAGACAAGTAACACATTTTACTAAAATTACCTCTTTGTTTGATTAGAACACCACAGTTTTTGGAGAATATCAACTGGCAACAACATGTTTGTATTGCAAAAACTCTGCAGAGCTAGGACATGTAAGAATTCTATAGAAGATGAAGGGTACAGCAGAATGGTAACTTTTTTTTTTTCAGGATAAATCACATTTTACCAAAGTGTGGTATAGCACAGGTGCTTGACAAAGATCCAGCAAAGCTGAGACACATAATGGCCACGAGGCCACATTTCATTTTGATCTCTGCCTATTGCATACTTGGGGAACTTTTAATATTTGTACAATTTGGAGGTATTGGGTTGATGGAAATTTTCTCACATATCATTTACGCCTTCTCCCAGGAGTATTGCTTCTATACTTCCCCAGGAGAGTCCTGAACATACTTCCCCTCCCACTTTTAGAGACATATCTATCCTTATCTACTTGAAGGTCTTCCTTATGACTTAGAGGTTGTGACATGTATAAAGAAGTCAGAGGTCTCTTTATGGGGATTTGAGCTCTTCTTGAAACATTTGTCCCTGTACTTACTCAGAAATGAGATACTAAAACAAAGTAAACTTAAAAATGTCAACAAGAGCCAGACGGGGTGGCACATGCCTTTAATCCCAACACTCGGGAGGCAGAGCCAGGCAGATCTCTGTGAGTTTGAGGCCAGCCTGGTCTGCAGAGTGAGATCCAGGACAGGCACCAAAACTATACAGCGAAACCCTGTCTCAAACAACAACAACAACAAAAATGTCAACAAGATTCCATGGGCTAAAGGGTTTGCCACAGGTCAGATTATGCACTCAGACAATTGCAGAGCATGTACAGCAACAAAGTTAGATTAGCTGAAGTTACCTCTGCCCAACACAGTGACTTAAATTGATTGGCAAAGAATGATGTAGAAAAATGATAAAATCCTGAGATGTCAGGATATTCTTGTCTTAGAAATGTTAGCACACACAGAACCACTGTGATATCATGTGACAAAAGAAGAAAAGAATACCAGGATTAGACATAAAAACAAGTTCTATAAAGATCTAAAATATAAATATTGTACTATGCCACAATTTGAATAATAACTGCAGCAGCTTTGGCTGAGGATTTTTTTTTGGGGGGGGGGCATTCTTACCATTAAGAGTTAGTAGTACACTGCTTTGGACAAGATAATCTGCCTGGGCTTTCTTGGAGATTTTATTTTGATCTACTGTCCTTGAAGCTACCAAAGCTACTAGACTGAGAACTGGCTGTAATACATCTATAGATTCTTAAAAATTGGGTTAGGGGGTTAATGAGTAAAAATGGTTGTAAAAAGCAACTGTTTATCAATGGTGATTAAACTTGGGGGGGGAATAATTACAAAAGATAACTCTGTCCTGTCAGTTTACCAATAATGACTAAGAGGTATACAAGAGAAAGAGAAACACATGCCCTAAAACAAAAATGATATGATCTATGTCCCTGTTTACTGATTTCTGTAAAAATAAATACTCTGACATTAGTCAATCAGGCTGCAAGTTTCTCCCAACCATCGTGCCTGGGTCATCCTTCTCTCATCTACTCCTCACATCCTCTTGGGACCTGTCAGCTGCTGCAGCTGGCCCTCTGCAAAAGTAAAGCACCATACTCAGCAATTTTGATGATTATTAGGCTTTAAAGTTTCCTCACAAATCATTTGGCAATCCTCCCTTAAAATACCTGTTTTTGAGCCTAGGATAGTGTCTGCCTTTCTTTATTGAGAGATGCACATTTTGTACTGTTTCTTACAACATCTGGTGATTTTAGAATCCCAGTAAATGCTGTAAGAACAATAGTGGAGGGTCAGAACTAGTGGCATATGTCTTTAATCCTAGTTCTTAGGAGGCAGAGGAAACCACATGTTTGTGAGATTAAGTGCAGCCTAGGCTATGAAGTTTAAGGCCAACCAGAGCTACATAATAACACCTGGTATCAAGGAAGGAAAGAAAGAGAGAAAGAAAGAGAGAGGGAGGGAGGGAGGGAGGAAGGGAGGAAGAGAGGGAGGGAGGGAGAGATGGAGGGAGGAAGAAACTAAGAAGAACAATAATGAGACATAACCCTATTTTTTCTCTTATGTTCACATCAGCTTGATGAGCAGGAGCTTTAAAGGAAATAATTTTATTACTAATGATAGTAGAGTTTACAGTCTATAAAATTGTCTATTTTTCCTATGTATACAATTTATAAGGTACAAAGTTTATTTATAAAAGCAATGTGAGGTAAAATTCTGGTTTTATATGGGAAGAACTAAAAACTCTAATTATGGTTTAGGCAATAGATCAATTGAAATATCCATCTTCAGTACCTGCAAGACTGGAAACATTAATGCACTATCAATGTGAAATTGTAAACACCCTAGCATTATTTTTTTATTTAAAATTTCTTTATATTGTCAACTCATGTTAATTCAGAGCCGTCCTGTCAAAGAAATTAATGCTATTTTACTCTAAACATACAACAAGCAACATTTTCTTTTATCTAGCTGTAAACACTCTGCAATAGATTATCCTTATTAAGGAACAAGGACATCTAAATAGAATCCATTTGTCACCCACTGGTGAAATTTTACAGTTGTACAGATTGGAGAAAACCATCAACATTTTTCTCTGTGTTACATTCCCTTATGAGCACTTATAAGAGTAGTCAATAGAAGACTTAGGACAAATATTACTGAATTGGCATGCTTTCTTCAAAAAATATACACCATGATATACTGCCCCTAGTAAATTCCTCACTTACCCTGCTATCTTTAAGTTTATTTAGAAATCTAAAACTCTCTGTACTACTATCCTGGTTATACCATTACCACTCATTGAGGCATTATTTCAGAGGAACTGGATAGTTCTGTGAGTTAATCTATGAACCACTTGCATCTGAAGATGAAAACACTACAACAGTCAGATGACCTTTGCTAGGATACCAATACTGGAGCACACTTTTTTTGCATTCAGCTGCTATCTACAGTGTACTTATTTTTCCATGAATGGAGCTGAGTCTCATTTCCTCATTTCACTGTAATTATTATGAACTTTTTACCCAGTCAAATTTCCCACTGATTATAATTTGAAGAATCAAAATGTCAGAAGTGTTTAATCAAATCAAATTGGCACACCTCAGGAAGAATACATACATACACTATATAAAACCCTTGTCCCTCTAGATCCCACACACGTGCTGGGCTGTGAAGTCAAAGCACCTAGAGAGAGTGTGATGTTAGGGAAATCAGAGTTGACAGATGCAGATGAGAACACACACTCTGTGTATTTTCAAAGCCTTTGCAAAAGCATTTGTCACTGTTCCTCCTATGAATATGCATGCCTGGATTTTCAAAGAGCTATAGCAGTTATTCACCATAGTTATAAATGAGCCACACCTATGAAAAGCACATCTCAGTGACACATAGAAGATTACTTACTAGACAGGAATGTTCTCTACAATTACTTCTTGGGGCAATCTGTTCCCTCAGGTGACATTTATGTAAGAAACCATAATTCCACTAATGTTTTCTGTCAGGATATCTGTATGCAGGTGCTCCTTCTGTTTCTCTTAATTCAATTTGTCTTTAATATTCCTCTGTTCTAATAATCGCTTGTGTCATCTACAACAAGTAAATCAAATTATGGATTCCAGTTATTTTTCTTTAACTTTTCAAAATTAGTGTCTATAAACATAATAAGTTTATACATGGAGAATTGTCATATATCAATTTAGATATATATTACTTAATTATTAAAATCAGATTAAACACAACTGTTTTCTCAAATGCCTATCATTTCTTAATGAAGCGAACTTTCCCAACCCCTTTCCTTCCAGCTCTTTGAAACCTATGGTACCTCATTGTCACCTGTAGTCACCTACAGAGCAATCCTGCACCAGGACTCCTCAGTTCTGTCTAATTGTAACTTACAACTTGGATTCTATCTTTGTTTTGAAGTTTTACTAAAATTAGAAGCAACATCTACATAATTCACAGGATTTTATCCTGATTTAATCCTGATTTCCTCAGTAGATGAAGCCTCAATAGGAATTTACAGCCGCTTTTGTTCATATGATGAAATTTCATAAATTCTATGCCAGTCATTGTTTTGTTGTTGTTGCTGAGAACTGAACACATGAACATTGTGTCTGTATCACTTGCACACCTCTACTCTAGCCTCTGGCAACGTTTCCCATGTTCTTCATCTTCCAAATGTATAGCTTCTACTTAGCTATTTTATATATCTATATATCTATATATCTATATATCTATATAGCTATATATATATATATATATATATATATATATATATATATATATACCTTTTTATTATAACACCTAGGTTTATTTAGAGTAACTTTGAGTATTATACTCATAAAGGCAAGAGCAAACACACAAATACATAGTTCGGTATCTAAGAAGCTGATCTTGGTGGTTCCTGTAATTCCAGATGTTGGGAAGCCACAGCAGAGGGATGATGAATTCATGGCCAGCTTGAGATACATGTGGTTATGTCTAGAAACAAAACAAAATAAAACTAATAAACATGGAATTCCCAATCCTACTCAAATGTACACACTGAATAAAGTGAAGTTATATGTTAACTGAAACTTTAAGTTTCCACCTAACTGAAATCTCTTCTCATCCCATTATTTAAGGAATATTACTTGGACCTTATGAACACTAAATGAAACTCTACTCAGTTAAAATAATAACATTCAATTATCAAATTTCCTGAGATTTACATGTCTTTCTTTGATAGTAAAAACTCTTGTCCTTCTCATTTTTCCCATCTTATTTTCAGGTAAAATATATTTCAAATCAACTGATTTTTTTCATATACTATATTTTGATCACAAACCAAAATGAAATAGTACATAAAGGTAAAATTTCATATAAATTTATTTATAAATAGTCCCTTATGTAGAACTCTTTGCATTTTACTAGACTAATGCAAGTACAGCATGTATAATTTAGTCTGTTTATGGGTTTCCTCATCCCTATAGTTTTCTGGTTATGTATTGTGCCTTGGGACACTTGTTTTGTAATTCAAGTGTCCATGCATTTCTTAGTCTGATGAATTTTCTTTTTGACTGACATAGTTTTAATTGTGTGATCTTTAATGCTTTCCTGTGCGATAACTGAAATTAATGCATCCTCTTCATCACATATAAACTGACTTTAAACTGCTTTGTGTCTACATGGCTAGAAAAAGCTTTATGTTCCATTTACACTTGTTATATTTCCATGAGTATATATGAATATAAGTCAATTTATAAGGCTAAGGAATATTTCCACATTATCTGTTCCCTGTATTTGAAGAGGATCCTTTATTTTTATACACTGAGGCTCTTATTTATTAATTGTTTCATGGGTCTTCTCTTCAGTATTTATATGGAATTTATTTTGGCATTACTTTAACAATGTTTCTTCTACTATAGAATATGAACTTCCTTTACCAAGCAGAATAAAAGCTGTTATTAAGAAGACTTTCCTGATTCACTTCAGTTCATAAGCATTTTATTTCTTCCTTCATATTGGAATTCAGTATACTGGTTATTTTATATTTCATAATAATATGCATGTTCTTCTAAACAGTGCTGGTAAATATTAGTTGATTTGTTCAAAAGAAAAGAATTGGCAAATGTTAAGCTTCGACAACTTATCAATGTTCCTCATTCCTGTCACGGAAAATGGACAGGAATGGTATGGAAATACTAGAGACTCAAAAGTTTTACTAACTCACAAAAAATGCTAAATTCACTTTTCCCTGTTACTTCCATAACCACTATGTTTGCTGAATACTGATGACCTTGAAATATAGTGTTCTAATTTTAATAAGACAGGTAATTAAACCAACTTCAAATGTAACTTTGCACTCTCAAAGTGTTAGATTCAGAAGAAAAGTCCTTAGTTACGCACTAATCAGAATTATTTTTAACCAGTTAGCCAAAACATGTTTTCTTCTCTTTGCTTAATATTTCCATAAACTTCAAGCAATTAAAATTCAGTTAGGGAGAACACACATGGAAGTGAGCTATCGGCCAGTGTACTAATGAAAGCTTTGTACAAATGAGGGATTAACGATGAGCATTTCCTAATTAGTAAGGAAATTCTGCTTGCCAGGTAGTGTGAGTGAGATCTGGTTGTTCTCCACCAACACAACAAACTGACAACCCACAACACAAATGCAGGAAGCGTACTCTCTCTTCTTCATCTACCACCTTCTTAGACCTTCTGCCTTGTCTGCTCCTTCAGTGAAAATTACCCAGGGTGCCAATATGTATTTGCAGTTAAAATGCCTAGTGACACTCTTGTTCAATAAAAAATATATATATTCAAAGTGTACACGGTTTTATGTTTCAAAATGGAGAGATTTCTAACTGAGATGGGTTTATACCCAGGTTTCTATATTTTTCTCTCCTTTCCTCGCTACTTCTTACTCTTTCTTTACATCTCTTCCTTCTCTAACTCTTTATGTTCCATTTATCACTTCTTTAATATATTTATTTTCCAAATGATAGAGTAAAAATTTAGAATACATTTTCTATGGAAATTTTGTTTTAAAAATCCAAATTATGTTTAAAGGCAGTGTCTTTGTTACACTTCTATTACTGTGATAAAATATCCTAACAGAAAGATACACACTGGAGAAAGGGTTAGTTTTCGATGACTATTCCAAGTTGCATGCTATCATTGCAGGAGAGTTATAGTGGCAGGAGCCTGAAACATCACATTCATAGTCAAGATCAAAGAGAGGATGAATCATGTCTGTTTAGCATTCTGTTAAATCTCTCCTGTCCTGTACAGTCTGATCCCAAATCTGGAGATGGTGCTTCTCATTTTCAGGCTGGGCTTTCATATGCAAATTAAACCAAACAATATAATCTCCAACAGATATATCCACAGGGCAAACTTATAGCAAAAATTCCTAACTTTGACTCTTTTTTAAAGGGGATTCTTGGTTGTGTCAAATTGACGGTTTTATTAGCCATCATAAATGGAAAAAGCATTTATTGTCACATGATACACAGGAATTAATTTCTTTAATATAATGGTAATATAGAAAATGTACTTCAAAGTAACTCTAACATAACTCCCTACAATAACCAATTCTACTTCAAAATTCAAATTAGAAATAGATATTAAATAAAAGGTCTTATTTTATATCATATACTGTCCAGGAATAAGAGGTCTTGATGCCTCAGCTTTCAAACACTGGTATTGCAGGTCTGCACTCGAGTAATCACTAATAAATACATTTTAAAAATTTGATCTCGTTATTATGTCAAGATGTTTAAGTTTAAAAACAAATGGGAATAATGTTTTTCCATGAATTCAACACTCTAGAAAAACAGCAAATTTTTAAAATAAAAGTGTTATTAATAGATTAACATTCTAGAGTAGACTCTGTAAACAAAAAGCCAGAAACGTAGAAGGAAATTCTAGGATAAATGAGCAAAGGAGCCAAACTTGAGGTTTGGAGTTAAGAGACAAATGGAAACAACCCTAATGTAGACATGAATTAGAAAAACGGTGCTCCTGGAAGAAGATAGAAAGAGTCATGATACCTTAGCTGTGCTCTATTTCTTCCATGTTGCAATGAAACAATGAATAGTCACAATGGAAAGTTTTACTGGGCTCATAGTGTATGAAGCAGTCATTATGAATGGTGATTATGGGTACCTAAAATTAGAGGACTAATATTAAAATGATTATTTAAAATATGAGGAGTAAAATGCAGAGCACTTAAAAAATTCATTGTATAAATCTTAAAAGTATTTGTTACTATAATTTACAAGTCAAAAACAAATTAGGGAGCCATATTATAAAAATCAAATTATTAGACAGGTTTTCTCTTAGGGAATGCCATTGAAAATCTAAAGCATAGTTTCTCAATATTAGCTTCAGTGTTCCTTCTATCAAAGAATCATAGTGGCCTCTATTATCAGGGTTCAAAGTTGCAATGTAAGAAATAAGTGTGGATCATGCTAAATCCACTTATTCTCATAAGTGCAAAGTTTATTTCAAACTGAAAGGCAATTTAAAGAGTAATACTCCTGCTTTTCAAAAGATAGCCATTTAAAACATCGGTAATTAGTCTCCTATTGAATGTCATCAATATCAAAATCAGGTTGCTCAAGGACACCAGGGAAGGAAATAGAAACAGTTAAGCAATTAATCTGACTTTCTTCTCATTAAGTTCTCATAATTACATTTTCAGAATTAAATGCATTGATGTTAGGGTCATGCCATTTTACTTTGGATAGTGAAAGTGACTTTCCTCTTTAAAAGATCCGGACTCTTCTTATTGAAGATTAACAAACTCCATAAAATTTCACCTGGAATGTTTATGAAAATTATAGTCTTCCAAAATGCATACTTTAATGATTGATGGAATTCTGTATTTTCTGACACAATTAGTTACATTGATACTTACAAAGTAAAAAAGTCCTCAGCACATTTCTTTCTGTAAGGGATTAGGGTGTATCTGCAAACATACTCTAAAGTCTCATGTAATTGACACAAATTTACTGTAATAATCTCTATGGAAGATAGCTATTTTTACATAATTACACCCACCTCTATCAATTTAAATGCTGGCTTTTCTTTAATGCTTTCTAAACATCTCATTTAATTTTATCCTTGAATATCATTAAAACCAGATCACAAAACTGTGACTAAGTAGTTCCCAGATAAGAATCTTGCCACCCCTTTGCTCATGGACAGCTCAAATCTATCAGGCATTTTTACTTAATTAGTTACACTGAGCTGTTAGTACAATTGCTATCCAATGGTTCTATAATCAAGATGCTTCTGAACATCCTACCAAGCAGTTAATGATAATATGGTTATTGTTAAAAGCAGCTCCAAAATGTCTGTTCAGGATTGAGAGACCCTACTTTATAATGACTATTTTCATTGTTTTTGTATCACACATCTATTGAATTAATTTTAACACATTGATGTTTAAATAGAGAATTCTCAACAGAAGAATCTCAAATAGCCAAGATACACTTAAGCAATTGTTCAACATCCTTAGCGAAATGCAGATCAAAATGATTCTGAGATTCTGTCTTACACCTGTCAGAATGGCTAAGATAAAAATTGCTAATGACAGCCTATTTTTGAGAGGATATAGAGTAAGGGGAACACTCCTCCAAGGCTGGTGGGAGTGTAAATTTGTAGATCCAATTTGGAAACTAATATGGTGGTTTCTCAGAAAATTGGGAATCAATCTACCTCAAGACATAGCTCTCCTAATCTTGTGCATACACCCAAAGCATACTCAATCATCTCATGGGGACACTTGCTCAACTATGTTTATAGCAGTGTTATTCATTATAACCAGAACCCAGAAACAACCTAGATGCCCCTTAACTGAAAAATGGATTAAGAAAATGTGGTACATTTACACAAAGGAGTACTATTCAGAACTAAAAACAATGATATCGTGAAATTTTCAGGCAAATGGGTGGAACTAGAAAAAAAATCATCCTATGTGAGGTAGCCCAGGCCCAGAAAGACAAACATGGTATGTACTCACTCAAAAGTGGATAATAGCTGTAAAGTAAGGGATAATCAGGCTACCATCTACAGCCCCAGTGAAGCTAGGTAACAAAGAGGTCCCAAAGAGAGATGCATGAATTTCCCTGGGAAGTCAAATTAGAAGAGATCTCCTGGGCAAACTTGGTGGGTGAGTTTAGGAGTTGTAGTGTGAATGGTGGTATGGGAACAAGAAGAATCATATTGGGCAGGTTGGTGGACAGAAAGAAAATAAAAGAAATATCTTGATAGGGGGTGCCAATTAGGGATTAGGGAGAAACCTGGTGCTAGGGAGCCTCCCAGGAATCCACAAGGGTGACCCCAGCTAAGACTCTTAGCATTAGTGGAGAGGGTGCAAAACCTGACCTTTTCCTGTAATCAGACTGGTTACTATTCTAATTGTCATCAGAGAGCATTCATTAGACTAATGATGGAAGCAGATGCACAGATCCACAGCAAGCATTGGACCAAGCTCTGGAAGTCCTGTGGAAGAGAGAGAGGAAGGATTTTATGAGCCAGGGGGTCAAGGCCATGACAGGAGAACCCACAGACAGCTGACCTGAGCTCACTGACTCCTCACCTACAGCTAGGGAGTCTGCATGGGACCAACCTAGGCCCTCTACATGTGTGTGACAATTGTGTAGCTTGATCTGTTTGTGGAGCTCCTAGTAGTGGTAGCAAGGTCTGTTCCTGGTACTCGAGCTGTCTTTTGGGAACATAAACTTGATGCAGGGGAAGGAGCTTGGTCCTGCCTTATATTGATGTGCCATGCTTTGTTAACTGAATGGAGACAGAAGAGGAGTGGATTGTTGGGGGAGGGGAGGGGAGTTAGGAGGTGAAGGGAGGGAATTGGAGGAGAGGAGGCAAGGAAAACTGTGCTTGGTATGGAAAACAAATGAAAAAAAACTTGAAAAGGCAGGGAAAAGTTGTCATTGGAAGAAAGTGCTTAACAAGGATACTTACAGCTACAAACCAATTGAATTATTGAGTTTATCATGAACCTCCCTGAAGACTGTCAGCAGGCAGAAACTAAGCCAGATAATTGTCTTCCACATCTTTGTCAGTCTATTAAAATAATGAGTTTCTATTAGGATGAGAAAAGCTGGTGATTTCACTAGATAAAAGGTTTTTCCACATTATGGCCTTATCCAAAAGAGTGAAAACAAAGGACAATGGTAATAAAGCAATAAACTATAAGGGAAAACATCAAAGAGTATAATACAAAAAGTATCATACTCACACATAGATGGAAATTCATCTGATATTTGCATCATGCCAGCTGGAATTTTTTCACAAATTACTGTGTGTGTGTCTCACAAATTAAACTAATGCTCCCAACTCAATGCACACTCTTTAATGCCGGGACATACAAAGCAAGAACAGTCAGAGTATATAAACCAAACAGATGGCTGGTATATGAATCCATAAATAGCACATCATAAGGTTACTCTATGACAGTGATGGAGGAGAGCTCTAGTTGATAGGGATAATCACAAGAAATGCAAAGAATAAAAACGTGAAAGAGAATCAGGAAGCAATCATTAGATTACCATCATGAAGCCACTTGATATATTTAAAAAGAAACCAAAAGAACAGAACTTGTGAAGATTGATACACTTCAATCTTTTGACAATAGTCAAATCCCAAATGTCTAACAGAATTTTAAAGTTACATAAAAGATCAAGTATTAATTGCAAAGCCCATTGTGATTACAGGAGAAAGTTAATACGGTAATTTTTTGTAAGTTTAAATTGTCACTAATCTTCTGCTTTTTATTTTTCAAATTTCAAGTAGTTTTGTTAAATGTGTAACTAAAATTATTTTATTTATAAGCTAAATCATAACTCATTTAATTCATAACACATTAAAATGATTGCTATGAATTCTTTCCAATGACCATTTTTACATATATTTGTAAATATACATACATATATTTTACATACATATGTTTATATACTATAACCATACTTCTTATGCTGTCTGTAGCTTGATATTATCTGAAGACATATGGAAAAGGTGATACATTTTTATATGATTTTTTTAATAATTTTTTTTCTTTCCTTTTATATACCAATGCCTGTTCTCCATCCCTCCTCTTTTCCTACTCCCCCCTCCACCCCCATCCCTTCCTCATAGAGGGTAAGGCCTCCCTTAGGTAGTTATCACAGGCTGTCATACCATGTTTGAGTGAGATTTGCCCTCCAAAACTCATGGGTTTTTTTTTTTTTTTAATGTTCCTCAGTTGCTGGAGTTATTTGGATAGATTAGGACATATTGCTTGTTGAAGGAAGTGCCATCTTATTGGAGGAAGTGTGTCACTGGGGTAGAGCTATGAGGTTTCAAAGCTCATGTCAGGCTCAGTGTCTCTTCTCTGCAGGCTGCCTATGAATAGCTGGCAGATTAAAAAGTTCTTAGCTACTGCTCCAGCACCATGCCTGTCTGCTTCCCATCATGATGAACATTGACTAGTCCTCTAAAACTCTAATCAAGCTCCAACTAAATGTTTTCTTTTCTAAGAGTTGACTTGTTCATGGTAAATAAAACAGTGACTAAGATATATGTTAAAATAAGGTCACACTATTCCGGAGGTGGAACATCGAGGGAGACCATCATCTAGGAATAAATAAAAATTAACAAGTTCTAAGGAGTAAGATATGAGGCTTTTAAAATCACAATATGAGGCAGCAATAAAAGATGACGTGAGCGTGGCAGACTGGGAAAAGGACCAATGAGGAAAGTGGTCGAGATTCCACAAGAAATGGGAACAAGCACAGTTGTAGGATCATCTCCAACTATGCTAAGCAGCTAATTGCTGTAAGTATCAATGTACATGACTTCGGTAGACCTAGAGACTCCTGAAGATGGAAAGACAAGGAGAATTTAATTGATATTACTATCAAAAGAGTTTGATGTGAGAGATACTGCATTTGAGGAAGGTAGAACCATTGTGCTGTCTTCCTACCTGTTCTTCCTAAGAGAAAAAAAAAATGTTGTCTTCCTCTATATCTAAACAAATGGTTGGAAAAAGCAATTAAATTTGTTTTATTTATTTATTTATTTATTTCATTGGTCCCCTCCTTAAATATTTGTTAGAACTGGTCATGTTTATAGTCACTTGGTCAAAAGTAATTGCTCCTGTAACCATAATTATGTTGATAACCATTGCTGCCATTGTTGGTTTAAAGGAACCTTCATTATTATGAAGAGATTGCTGTATTACAAGCCTTCATATTTAAGGGGAAAATTCAGCAGTGAACTTAAAAGAAAAATAGTTTCTCCTGCAAAACGTATACATTTCTTGGAGGAAAATAATAAGGCTTAGTTGTTAAAATGTGTGGTGTGCTCAGGAGTGCTAAAAGCAATGAAATATTTCAGGTGAAATGGACAAGCATCATTTGGTGGGTGTTCTTATTTCAAGCACTTTTACTGGCTCTAACACTGCTGCTTTGTTGTTGGTATTGTTTTTTATAAATTTTTCTAAATTAAAATGTAATTATACCACTCCTCCTGCATTGTCATTTTCCCAAGCCTTTTCATACTTTCTTTTTTCTTCTTAAGTTGATGGCCTTTTTTATGTGTGTTTGTGTGTGTGTGTGTGTGTACACATAAATAACCTGATGAGTCAGTTTGCTGTGGTTTATGTGTATATGATTTCAGGGTTCTGCTGTTAATAGGTAATCAGAGAGAGAGAGAGAGAGAGAGAGAGAGAGAGAGAGAGAGAGAGAGAGAGAGAGAGAGAGAGAGAGAGAGATGTTTCAGCAAGGATTGGGAGATGAGAAGCTGAGTACTGTGGATAAATCAGATAACTTTCCAGCCAGTGCTATAGACAGCACCACATCTGGAATTTTCCAGCTGAATGAAGAAAGCAGGTGACTGTAGAGTAGCAAGCCAATCAGAGATGTAGTCATGAAGACAATGGAGATCCTAATATTGAAAAAGACCTTGGAGACATCTAAAAGCAAGTGCATTTTTACCCCAAGTAACATGGGAACCCCTTAAAGCATAGAAGCATAGGATGGTCTTTTATGACATGTGATTCTCACTGTCACTCAGCCTGGAATTCTCTACACAGAAACTGCACACATCATACCAAACCTTAAATATCCAGAAAAAAAGAAGCTATTTCAGGAATAACTAAGAAAAGGCTGAAAGTTTAGTATTATAACTGAATCAAATATATAAACTTCATTATTAAGTAACAATTTTCAAGGATGTATTTGATTAACAAGTACAAATATCAAACACATTTTTGATTGTACACATTTAGATGTGGAGTAGTATATATTATAGACCATGAAATAAGAAAATAGCTTGATGCTGTTAAAATACACTTATTTTCTAGTAAAGACAGGGTGTGGATTCAGATAGGAGGGGATGTTAAAAGGATCTTGGCAGAGCTCCAGCCTGCTTTTCCTGACTAAAGAAAAGGTGACAACGCACCTCTGTTCCCAATTTGCTTGCATCTGATATAAAGGTGAACTCAACCACTGCCCACTCAACCCTTCACTACTATCCCAGTTACTGGCTGTGCAGCACATGACATTTATACAGTTTATTTTTAAAATTAAATGCCCAATGATATATGAAAATATATTTCTTAAATTTTAATCTCTAACTTTTGAAAGGTTTCAGTCAGAACTTGTTAATTAGAAGGCTCTTTGTCCTAAGCATATACTAATTAATAAATGAAAATTAATCCATATGTTTACACAAAGAAACATGACTGATGTCCAAATTTTAAAATGGATATTTTATACATCATTTGCAAAACATTTACCCTCTTCTGCAATCTTTCACTTTGCCTTCACAAACAGATAACTAAATAAATAAAATGTGCTTAACAATAAAGTATGTGGTCTAGGAGATAGCTACAGGCCTTGAATGGTTTCCTACTTCTTTCCAAAGAAAATATAAAAATTTCAGCTGAACCTTTACAAAATCAAGAAAAAATACAGGAAGAATGTTTAAATGTTTTCTTAGTTTCATCTGACTGCCTGAAACAAGGTCAAGGTATGAACAATCAGTTTAGACCTTTTAATCCAATGCATATTATCATTTTGCTAATGCAATATCATGAACTGTTTTACTTATTTCATTCTAAAATTTAGTTAAGAATAGCATGCATGAAGACAAGGACAGGGTTGAAGAACGTTAAAAAAACTACACTCCATATGAGAGTGAGAATCTTGCTGTAAATGGCAACTTTAAACAAATTCATTTTGTATTGTTGCCAGAATAATTATCATTTTTTGCAATGAACATCTGAAATTTTTGCATAGTGTTGTGACTGCAGAAAAGTAAGCAAATGACTGCTGGATATACTTTCCTCGTCAGAGTTCTGCAAATGCTATTAAAGAGCTATGCTAAATAAACCATTTGAAAAAATAGTAAAGGGAGATAATGAAGAGAATGCTGACAAATCAGACCCATGGGTTGAGAGAAATTAGGCATTCTTTATATGACTGCTGAAAAAGAAAGATATACTTATAAGCTTATTCCTTATTAATGTGAGCTTGATAGCCATGTTTACCTCATAAAACAAATGTTTAGTGTCCTTTGATAAGTAAGTGACTCATAAACACAAACATTTTGCCTGCATAATTGTCAGTAGTTATTGGTCCCCCTTGTAAAATGATAATACACATGAAAAGTTAAGACTTAATGAAAGCTAAATTCCCTAATTTTAACTATATTAGCTTTGACCTTGACTTTCCAAAGTCTCTACAACTTTCAGACAAGAAAGTTCCTCCATATGAAAAGAAGCCATTCTCTATCTGCCCTACATCATATTTCAAACTACCTTGCAGCTTAAAATTAGCCTTTAAAGTTTTATATAAAAGAAAGAATTATATAGTACACCCTCATTCCAATTGTATGTCAGAACTGTCTTCCACAACCTAATGTGATAAAGCTTTTGCATGCTTGTAAAATATGTTGAACACAAGTCCAAGTTTGATGCAATTTTTATATATTATTTTTATTTATTTATGAATGTGTATGTTTTTCAGAAAATAGACCATGTTGTATGAAAATGACAATACAAACAGAAGGTGAAAATAGATGTCTAGGTATTTAGAAAGAAGTCAAAATATCACAATTAAATTCTGCAAATTGTAATATAGAAGTAACTCATCTATTTTAGGATTGTGCTGTCTTTCAATTAAAATTAGATATGACTATTTAGGTGTTTTAAAATAATTACTTTCAATGTCACTAAGAATTTATTTTAAGTAGACTAGTTTCTTTCTGTCAGATTGAGCAGCAAGAAGGTCAATTCAAAATGTGTAACCTTTTCACCAACTGTCACCCCAGATGTCTGGAGTTTTGTAATATGTGCTTGATATAAAAAGATCTAGCCCTTGAATGACTCTAATGGATAAGAAACTGGTGGTGATAAAGCACATGGATATTGTTGAAAAAAAAAAAAAAACACTAAGTGCAGGAGAAGGGTAAAGTAGTGGAAGTCTTCTTGCTATTTAATTAGAGGCATAAATAGCTTAAAGGACACTCTTGGGGTATGATTCAACACCATGTACAACTTCTACTTCAGATTTTCTTATGCCTTAAAAAAATTAACCAGTTTCCTTATGCTTATATTTCTGCTTAGCATTGAGGAAAGGAAGCTTAATATAACAAATATTTCATTTGTTCAAACACCAAGTCCTATAAGTTTCAAAATAATTATTAGAGAATTTAAGATTTCTAAGCTATAAAAATTATAATAGCGCTGGGCCGTGGTGGCACTTGGGAGGCAGAGCCAGGTGAATCTCTGTGAGTTCGAGGCCAGCCTGGGCTACCAAGTGAGCTCCAGGAAAGGCGCAAAGCTATGCAGAGAAACCCTGTCTCGAAAAACCAAAAAAAAAAAAAATTATAATAGCTATTCACTTTTTTGTATATAGGCTATTGGTAATAAATTACATTACACTGAAAAATTCTTAGTGAGTCCACAGATTCTAAGGCAGATAACAATAATTTTTCTTGTCAATGTTCAATATGTTCAATACTAGTTTCAATTAGTAATTAAATAATCATTGTCAAATAACTTATAATTATATCAGTCAGTAATTAGTAAAGAAACAGGAAAATGAGGTAAGAAAAAAATAAAAACTGAGTTGGTCCAGTTTGTGAATTCATGTGACATAGTAAAATATTATCTAGAGGAAGAAGAAAAATTATCCTGGTTTCTTAATTTTCAGTATTTTATACAGCATCCTAATGATCACACACTCATGTGTAAAGGACTGCTCACATATCATCAGATACATGTTACCATGATTTTTGATTTTCTGACTCTCCTCCACTGGAAATGCGTTATATTGTAACAATTAATGAATAAAAAGGAAATAAACACTCTGAAATTGAGGTCCTGAGTGGATTTAAATTTAGACAGAAAATCAAAGACTAATATAAATTTGGGGGTGGAGAGATGGCTGAGTTGGTATAGGAAATTGTCAGTCTTGGAAACCTGAAATAGGGCAGGAGACTCCACATGGTTCAAAGAAAGAACTCAGTCCTGGGAGTTCCTCTGACCTCTAAATGTGATTTGTCCCTGCTCCCACTTTTGTTATCAAATCCCCAAAAGGCAACAAGTATCCTTGGGGAGAAGAGCTGATGTACATAGTTGGACTAGAAAACTAGCCACCTATATAAAACCAATTAAAGTAATGATTTTTGATAATCCCAAGTAAAATAAACTCTATTATGAATAATACTGAAAATCTTCCTCCTAGTGTTGTTCAGACACAGGTTATATTTAGCTTACTCCAAATAATGACCTGAGAAGGTATCTGTAAACAGTTATTACATCAAAATTCCCACCTAAAATTCTTAACCAGCAGAGCTAATATTTGCACTTAGATATTGATCAGGGAGGCCAGGGAGACACCCAAGACATCAGAGTATTTATGTTGCTCCTTATAACTAGATGGCAAGACTCTATTGCTGAAGACACCACTTTTTCTGACACAAAATTCAGAGAAATTAACCACAACTGATCAGGAAAGTCACTCCATACTAGCTTTCTTATATAGTAATCCACTGGGAAGGAAGGGGCTTCAGTTGTCTCATCCAGTTTAGCACTGGATTCTAAATATTGTTAAGACTATAACTTCCTGAGTAAGATGTACCAAACGGTTCAATCCTGACATGAGATTAGATGTGTAACCAACAGTTAGATATGAGGCCTGCTCCACAGAAGAGATTTTATGCCTGGAATTGTCAAGTTGATCAAAATCTCAAGCCTGGGAGGATTACAGGCCATGGAGAGGGGAACTTACTATTGTTATGTTAAACAGTCATTACGCTGAACTGCCATCTAAATATTTATGTGCACACCCATAGATTTGAGTTACTCTTAACTTTGATCAGTGGGTTATGGCTAATGTAGAAACCCATAACTAGTCAAAATATCTTTTAAGTTAAAAGTGTTCTTCATGCATTCTAAACTGGATTAGCCTTTCCCATCCAAGATTCTGGAAACATCTTTCAAAAGTACAGGGATGGTAAGCAAGGGAAGGATAGTAATGAAATGATGTCTTCTGCACATGACAGTGACTGATGCTCATAAACCAAAAAGCAATGTGGTCACTTCTATGAGACTTATATGATACAAAGTCAGTCAAAATTCAAAGTTCCTCTTTGGAGAGCAAATCTTGACACTGAATGCTTGCTGAGAGAGTAGCAATTACTCTCCTTTTGGGATGGATGCTAGTAGGTTTCCCATAACTTGATAGAAACCTCCACACTTCTGAGTATGTGAACAATATTAATTAGCTAAAGATCTAACCAATTAGAGTGGAGGGCATAAACTGGAGGGAGATGAGGAAGAGGACAGTAGGAAGAGTCGCAAAGAGGTGATGATGGATATATATGACAAAAACACATTGTAGGAAAGTAGGAAATTTTCAAAGGATAAATAAAATATCATTAAAAATCTAAAAACACACAGTTGAATCTGCTGTATGAACATTACCTTTTTGTATTTGTTGACTGGATGAATTAATTGATGAACATGATTTAATACATGTAAAAAATAAATAGCTAGCACTATGTTTTAAGTAAAGCAATAGCCATTTAACTTTAGATGTAAGGCAGTCTTCAAATTCTCAGTTCTTAACCTACGAAGTGGACAGTTTCTGACTGTGATAGGAGTCATTTATTTCCTTTGCTTTTTACACAGCTATAGGGATGTGTGTAAGGAATTTATGGTCACATTCTGGCAGTTTTGAATGTCAATTTCCATTTGGTGTTAAAATTGCTAATGTATTTTTACACGAGACTCTATTATACACAGAGCTTTTCTGAAAGCTTTCCATACAGTCACTTGGCTCAGTGATCCTTGTGAAAGCAAATCTAATCCCCATCATGTGCTTGTACTTTTGCTAAGGGAAAAAGTTAAGTATGTTTCTTGAGTGATGAGGAAAAAGTAACAGGGCTGTGTACAACAAATTCTGATGCAGCACTTAATTTCAAAAAATTATAGCACAAATGTTTCTCTGAAGGGAGTTATGTTTTTATGAAGCTTCTAAAAATCAGTGTATTTGTAAGCAAACTAAACACACACACACACACACACATACACACACAGAGAGAGAGAGAGAGAGAGAGAGAGAGAGAGAGAGAGAGAGAGAGAGAGAGAGAGAGAGAGAGAGAGAGAGTAGCTGTCTCATATGGTCCAAACTATCCCAAACTTCCTATGTAAAGATTATAGACTATCTTGAATTCACAGTTTCCTGCTTCCACTACTTTGAGTGCAGGGTTTATGCTATGGTACAAATGTAACCCAGGGCTTTGCACCTACTAAGTAAATACTCTTCCAACAGAACTATAGTTAAGACCCCCTATATTTATGTTCTTTATGCTACTTAGTACTTGTGTAATAATAGTGTGTACAGTTGAAATTTAAGTGAACTTACATTTGTCTTTTAAGTAACTCTGTAAGTTTATTTTAATTTTTTTTCTTCTTCACTTCTTTCTTTTTTTTTAATTTATTTTTTTATTACATATCAGCCACGGATTCCCCTGTCCTCCCTCCTCCCTCATCCACCCTCGCCCTCCCCCTATCCCACCCCCAATCCCATCTCCTCCAGGGCAAAGACTCCCCTGGGGATTCAGTTCAACCTGGTAGATTCAGTTCAGGCAGATCCATTCCTTGCCTCCCAGGCTGAGCAAAGTGTCTCTGCATAGGCCCCAGGCTCCAAACAGCCAGCTCATGCACTAAGGACAGGTCCTGGTCCCACTGCCTGGGTGCCTCCCAAACAGTTCAAGCTAATCAACTGTCTCACTTATCCAGAGGGCCTGATCCAGTTGGGGGCTCCTCAGCTATTGGTTCATAGTTCATGTGTTTCACTAGTTTGGCTATTTGTCCCTGTGCTTTTTCCAATCTTGGTCTCAACAATTTTTGCTCATGCAACCCCTCTTCTTTCTCTCCGATTGAATTCCCAGAGCTCCACCTGGGACCTGGCCGTGGATCTCTGCATCTGCTTCAATCAGTCATTGGTTGAGATTTCTAGCCCAAGACCCAGCTATATCACTCTTGGGTATATACCCAAGGAATGCTCAATCATACCACAAGGGCACATGCTCAGTTATGTTCATAGCAGCATTGTTTGTAATAGCCAGAACCTGGAAACAACCTAGATTCCCTTCAACTGAAGAATGGATAAATAAAATGTGGTACATATACACAATGGAGTACCAATCAGCAGAGAAAAACAATGATATCATGAGGTTTGCAGGCAAATGGATGGATCTAGAAAAAATCATCCTGAGTGAGGTAACCCAGACTCAGAATGACAAACATGGTATGTACTCACTCATAGGAGGATATTAGATGTAAAACAAAGGATGACTAGACTCCTACTCACAACTCCAGGGAGGCTACCTAGAAAATGGGACCCTAAGAAAGACACAGCGGTCGCCCAATGGCAGAGAAATGGATGAGATCTACATGAGCAAACTGGACATGGGGGGTGAATAATGAAGTGCAAGGGTCCAGGGAAAGAGAGCTTAGGGGAGCGGGAGACCCCAGCTGGGTCAAGAACAGAGAGGGAGAACAAGGAAAAAGAGACCATGATAAATGACGACCCCATGTGAATAGGAAGAAGCAAAGTGCTAGAGAGGTCCCAAGAAATCCATAAAGTACCTCCATAATAGACTACTGGCAATGGTTGAGAGAAAGCCCGAACTGACCTACTCTGGTGATAGGATGGCCAAACACCCTAACTGTAGTGCTAGAAATCTTCACTTCTTTCTTAAGTATCAACTGTTCATCAAGTTATACGCTAAGTGAATTTTACATCAATATAGGAAATCACATTAAAATAAAAGTGAAACCTTAACAATTTGTTGAATTATTATAATCTGGATAATATTTTTGATTTTAAAACCATGTTTACTTTATTTTACACACTGTCTAAGCATTTGGACACTAATAGACTCTTAATTTCTCCTTCATTGCTTTGCATTTCTGCATATTTGAATATGGTCAAGAGTAAAGCTATAAAGATAGTTTCCTAGTAGAGAAAGGAGCAAAACAGCATTGAAAAGGGCATTTCAGCAAAACTCAGGTCATACAAGAAAAGTACAAAGCAAAACAATGAAAAGATGAGAAATTCAGAGTGAATTATAGCCCATTTCTCACTTCTCATGTACTCCAGGCTTCAAATAACAAGACAGGTACTGCAACATGGTAAATGGAAGGCACTGCTCTCCAGCACGGCTATCATCCAACAGGATCAAAGGAACCAAGTAAAATCTTAAAAGATTAGAGTTTAGGAGCATTGACTGAAGTCAGAGATATACTACACTCACTAAACCCATTCCATCTACTAAATGATGCACAAATGACTAATTCATTCTCTATGTACACATGAAATTCTTTCATTTGGCCTTTCAAGAGTGTTCATCATTATTTTCTAGCTTTGTGTTATTGTTTTCCCTCTGTGTGTGTGTATGTGTTTGTGTGTGTGTGTGTGTGTGTGTGTGTACCACAGCATATGTGTGGAAGTCACATGACTGCTTCCTAGAGTCAGTTTTTTCTCCCCTTTCTACATGTGTCATAGAATTGCACTTGGGTCACCTGGAATGCACATCAATTGCTTTTAATACTAGAGCCAGCTCACTGTGTCCCTACCCCGTTACCATCAATAAACCCATAGAGAGAAGAAATTTTCTTCGTACATTTCATTTCCCCTAATGTAAGATTGCATGTGTTGAAGATGTTTTTACTGTTTTCCTCAGTTTCATCAAAATTCTTCCTAAATGCAGGCTTCTGTGTTACATATATGCAACTGTTTTAAAAAAACGTTTCTCAAGAGCAGTGATTCTCAACCCTCATAATGTTGCAATCCTTTAACACAGTTACTCATGTTGTGGTAACCCCCAACCATAAAATTATTTTCATTGCAAGGTGTCTCATCATAGGTAGTTGGCTCCAAAAGGGGTGAGTTGAGGGTAGAAGGCTGGAGGGGAGGGATGAGGGAAGAGGGGTTCCCTCATCTGTGATTGGTATGTAAAATGAATAAAAATATTTCTTAATAAGAAATCATGTTCATTGTTACTTCATAACTGTAGTTTTCTACTGCTCCAAATCATGGTATAAATATCTGTGTTTTCTGAGGCAATCCCTGTTAAAGTTTCTCTCCTCTGTTGTAATATGATCAAATAAAATCTCAACTTTCTCTACTGCTATCATCTTTGATACTTTAAGTCATATTTTAAATTTTCATAAGAAAATACAGTATTTATACATCATTCCTCAAGAACACTCATTTATTTGTGCATCTTTTAAATGTTCTAAAACATCTAACACTGAGCATTTTTAATAATTATTAGGACAGATAAAAGAAATATTCATGTTTCTTATATTCTAATAACCAGAAATATTTAGGCTCCATTTTAAGTACATGAGAGAAATAGAATTTTCCTTAAGAGATTGTTAATTTGGAGGGAGCTACTGACTCATGTTCTTCATGCTCCACTTATCCTGTCCACTTACTTTTTTTTTTTTTTGTATTTGTCTTATTTGCTAAATCCCCTTTCCCTTCAATCATTCTAGGAGTGAATCCCAAAAAATTCTTAAAAAAGAGACAATTAGATTTGAAAATGTCCGTTTTTACTCATTGATTTTAGCAACAAACAAGATGATTTTTTCCTTTTATTTTATAGCTTTTTAACCATCCACTTAATTCACAAACATTGAAAATATGATTTTACAGATGAGAGATATTGAACATGTGTTTAGTTTGTGTGCCAGGTTTTAGAGAGAGACATGTAATATCAGATTTTCAAGAATATGTTGATGAACCAATTGGATTTGCCCCCAAATGATGACAGTTATCCAGCCTTCATTCAGGAGGTGGGAAGTGATAAAGTGATCAATATCTCAAATTTGCTACAACTATAATATTAAGACCTGTATTTTTTGGCCTAAATACTCTATGGCATGTACCTAAATTGTAACAAGATATCACAGTTATGAAAATGATAGGAAAATACTTGATTTTGTGAAGCATATTCCTAATGACATTAATTCCAAGATGACATATGACATACTCAGATGGAAGTCAGGAGTCAAGTTACCACAAGCAACTAATAATTGAAAGCATTTTTAATATCTTCAGAAGAACTCAGGATTTAGAAGATTTTGAAAATTCCTTAAAGGTAATATATTAGCTGATAAACATCTATTTTTATTTGAAATGAATGAAGTGAAATCTTTTAAATAGTCTAGAGTAATTAAGAAAAAAAAATTGAATGCAACACAACATGCTATTCCCTACCTGAAGAGTGGGATGACAATTTGCAAGATCTGTGAAAGACACCAACATGTCTCCATGAAGAACAAATCACAAACACAGCTCCATTTGGGGGCTGACTTTCTTTAATTGAGGGAGCAGAGAATTCCTTTCCTTAGTAAATAAGCTTGCTGTGTAAAACTCTTGGATCAGTCTGAAGAACCAAATCATCCATGGGGAAATAATAAGTGATAAATAGTTGCAACTAGCTATTCTACCTGTGTTTTTTCAAATGTAAATAAGACAAGCTCACAAAGAGAATGAAAGGCATATCCATTACAGAATTCCTTTTTAACAGCTAAATGCTCTAAATTATACAAGCATTTGCTAATTGGAGAATGATTATATGAATAATGGGTTGGTTGTAAGAGAGAAGGACATTAAATAGATATTCTGAATCATGTATAAAAAATAATAGCAGAAATACTCATGAAATTTAAGAGACAAATACAATATTCCAAAAGCAATTTTTTTTATTTCTTCCTTTTCTTTTATTATTATTATTATTATTATTATTATTATTATTATTATTATTATTTTATAACACCATTCAGTTCAACATAATAGCCACAGAAACCCCTGTTCTCCCCCTCTCGCCCACCCCTCCCCCCAGCCCACCCCCCATTCCCACCTCCTCCAGATCAAGGTCTCCCCCGAGTACCGGGGTTGACCTGGTAGTCTCAGTCCAGGCAGGTCCATTCCCCCCTCCCAGACCGAGCCAAGTGTCCCTGCATAAGTCCCAGGATTCAAACAGCCAACTCATGCAACGAGCCCAGGACCTGGCACCAATGCACAGCTGCCTCCCAAACAGATCAAGCCAAATGACTGTCTCACCCGTTCAGGTGGCCTGATCCAGTTGGGGGCCCCTCAGCCCCAAAAGCAATTTTTGTTATGACAATAATTACAGACACACACACACACACACACACACACACACACACACACACACACATATATTTAACTATACATGCATATATTTCGAAGAATATTGATGGTTACCTTCAAAATTAAGACATTATCTTTCTTTTACTGTAGAGATAAGGTTTTATTTATATTTTCATAAATTTGCTTTTCATTTTAATTATCTTTTCTACTTTCACATTCCCTACACTAAAGAAAATACTAATTCTAAAGGCAGAAAATCATACATAAAGAAATAAACACAAAGCATGATATTTATCTGTTTATAAGTTAACATTTTATCCCACCATAGCTTCAGATGTGTTAATGAAAATCACATTAGTCTGGCCTAGAAATAAAATACTCTGTTGTTTTGTAATATAACAGGGAACATGGACTTCCTGTTAGTATCACAGCACTTTTAAAACACAGACTCCCTCGGTACTAAAACAGAGAATGCAGTATACAGTTAGTATATTTTTTCATAGTATCTTTGAATTAAGAAAAATGTATTTGTTGAGACTTCTTGCCAATGTATTCAATCATTGTCTCAAAATGAAAAAAAAACTGATTGTTATACATTTCAAGAAACAAATTTCCCATCTTGTTACATGTAGAAATATCCTCTATATTATATTTTTTGTTGTGATAGCACCTGTAAATACATAGTCTTCTCAATAATGTCAATGCCTTTCTTTTACAAAAGTGGTCACATGGATGGTGGAGATTAAGAGAGTAGTTTTCTGCTTAAAAAAGTTGGACTTCTGAGTAGCACCATTCTAGGTCTGAAAATCTGGAGGTTTCTAAGAGAGTCACTAGTCCACACTGGAAGGCTGGAGAAGTTGGAGTCTGATATCAGCAGAGGCTGGCAGTATCTGGGATCATGCCCCTTATTTGGAAAAAAACATTATCACTGCGTTCAACTCTGATTTCTCCTAAATAATTTCTCCTCCTCCTGCTTCTCTTCCTCCTCCTTGTCCTCCAACCTAGGCCATTCATTGAAAAGTAACATCAAAATTCAAAGTAAAACTTCCCTTCCACTCACTGCCCCGTATGCCTCAAGGCACACTTGCACAGTTCAAATGTCCTAGATATTACTTAATCCAGTCAAGTAATCAATCAAAGAAGCTATCACAATCCAGCCCTTGTCAATTTGGCACCCAACTAGACCTGCTAATGTCATGTTTAATCCCCATCACCTAAACAAGCAAAACTAACTTTTCCCCAGAATGGGTGGAAAGTTCTCTTCATGAATGCCTGTTTTACTGATAGTCTAGTAATTAAGTAGGAAACAGAACTGAAGGAATACTTGAGAACTGATAGTATCTCAATGTTGCAGTGCTTGATAAGGTATTAAGTGAGGAGAAAAACAAGTGTCTCTGCTTAAAGCAAATGCATGTGTGTATATGCAGGTACACACTCAGCAAAATAGGAAATAAACATAGAAGGAAATTAGAGCCCTTATTCTTGTAGTGGATCATGTGTGTGATCATAGTTGGCATTTACCAGTGTCTCGTACTCCCTGTTCTGTATCCATCCTGTTTTGGATCCCCCCCTGGAGGGGTGACTCACAACTGCATTTCTAAAGAAATTGATCATTTTTCATTCCCCTCTGTTGTGTTGTTGCAGTATCCCACTGATGTTAAGTGCAGTTTTAGTAACATTAAGAGACAGCCCAAGGGGTCGTCTTTACTCTAGATACACTCCTATTTTGTCCATTTGAAGATCTACTCCAATTTCCATCAGGATGCTTGGACCAGTTGCCCCTGTTAACACTGTAATTGCTTTCTTAGGTGTTGTTTCTGTAGCTTTTCTGGTCAATGTGATGAAATACGTGGCAAAGCAACCTGACAGAAGAAGGAATTATATTACTTGCGAGTTGAGTACTTTCAAACCTAACAGGGAAAATAGGTGGCTGGAGTGACTCAAAGCTGTGGCACTAGACGCCTAAAATACTTCTTCATATTCCTGTAGACCAGGAAGAAAGAGGAGCTCCTACAAGGGCAACCATCTAGTAAAGGTTCCACAGCTTCCAAATGTCACCACACAGAAACCAAGACATCCACATTCAAACCATAAATCTGCAGTTTTGTGAAAAGTAATTAAGGCTCCAAAGACATAATTTTTACAATTAACACTACCATTCCACCCCTGAGTCTGCCACTTGCTTCGTTCTTTATACCACAGTGCCAGAAATTTCGTAAAATCCTGTGAAGCATCTTTTGTTTCATTTCTCATCTGATACTTCTATACAAACACTACTTCCATCTTTGGGTATCATGAATGTTTCCTTAAAGCCTTTTTTTCAGACAAGAATATATACAATGATAATAGTGATGATGATGGTGATGGTGGTGGTGGTGGTGGTGCTATTGGGATAATAGACATTTGGGTTAATTTTTTGATGACTTGACACAAGCTAGAGCCATTTGGAAAGAGAAAAATCTCAGTTAAGAAAGTTTATCATAGCCGGGCGGTGGTGGCGCACGCCTTTAATCCCAGCACTCGGGAGGCAGAGCCAGGCGGATCGCTGTGAGTTCGAGGCCAGCCTGGGCTACCAAGTGAGCTCCAGGAAAGGCGCAAAACTACGCAGAGAAACCCTGTCTCAAAAAAAAAAAAAAAAAAAAAAAAAAAAAGTTTATCAGTTCAGCCTACGGGAAAACCCATTAGGCATTCCTTGATTAATGATTGATGTGGTAAGGTACAGCTCACTGTTATTGGTACCACCCCTGGATAATTGAACCTTGATTTTATTTAAAAAGTAAAAAGAAAGGAAAAAGGAAGTGAAGACATTCATGTGGAACAAGCCAGGAAGCAGCTTTCCTTCACTGACTCTTCTTCAGTTTCTGCCTCCAGATACCTGTCTTGTCTTCCCTCCATGATGAACTACAATTTATAAACTAAAATAAACATTTTTCCACATGTTGTTGTTGAGTGTGCTGATTATCTTATAAACAGGAATCAAACTAATACAATGGGTCATTGAACAGAGAAAAAATCCAAACATTTTAAAGTGTTAAGATATATTCTGAAAAGTTTTATTTCAAAATGACTACAAATGGACTATTAGGTAAAAGGAATGTGTGTCCCTCTTGTGAAACACCTACAGATTCCCTTAAGGAGGAGTCCTCATTGATTGGAAAGACTCAATGTTTGTAAAGATCCATCAGATAACTTCACTCATTACATAATCTCAGTACTTTCTAGTTAGGGGCAGGAGTTACTCTCTAGACAACCTTGAGTTGGTATTGCTGTGTTTCTTCATTATTGTGGACAGAAGCCAGAATAAATTCATAAAGTCAACAATAGCAATAGGACAAATATTACACCATCTACCAGAAATATTACTGAACAACACTAAGTTCAGAAGGATTTTTAATCTTATCATTATTACACAGTATTGTCTTTTTAAAAAAAAACAAATTTACAGAATAGTATATACTTCCTAAAATATCGACATGGAAATTTAAAATATTAATGTTACTGGCTATTCTAATTTTGTTGCTAAACTTAGTTATTCAATAGATAACAATAATTTGCTATTTGGAAATTTGCAACATTTGTAAACATCAGCTCATACAAAGCAGGGAACTAACGTAGTTTATGCTGATTACAAGGTGGATCTGTTCATATTTCTATTTAAATCATCTTGAATAGTTCATTTTTATTCAAGTAATGATTTCATCAAAATAGGATTATCTCTTTTTTAATTTTTAATTAAGTCTATTCTTATATTAATAGTTAAACAAATTAAATATAATTACAGGCAGTTGGTATCTGTTGAGTGTAAATATGGATGTGATCCACATTGATATTTATAAAAATTCAATGCTAAATGTTACAGTAAAGAAGACAACAAGCTGGGTGATGGTGGTGCATGCCTTTAATCCCAGCACTCAGGAGGCAGCAGAGCCAGGCGGATCACTGTGAGTTCGAGGCCAGCCTGGACTACCAAGTGAGTTCCAGGAAAGAGGAAGGGCGCAAAGCTACACAGAGAAACCCTGTCTCAAAAAACAACAACAGAAGAAGAAGAAGAAGCAGAAGAAGAAGAAGAAGAAGAAGAAGAAGAAGAAGAAGAAGAAGAAGAAGAAGAAGAAGAAGAAGAAGAAGAAGAAGAAGAAGACAACAAGATTCCAATGGCCTGTGTTAAGGAAGTGGTGTTCCTTTGTACAAGAGAGCACATTTCCCTATATTTCAGGTGTTCATGATATTTAAAATCTTTAATCAAAGCATGGCTTAACCAACTAGAAACGACAAGTAAGTGACAACAAGGATATAATGCCCTAATCACTTTATTCATTCTACAAGTGCTGACTGAATGCATAGAATTTAATTTATCAGTAAGGGCTGATCTCCCAACAATGTGCTTATCTCTACATTGTGCACAAACATTGTTTTATGTGATATTCTCCATTTGCTGTAAAGGGAAACTTCTTAGATGGAGATGGTAGCCACATTTATTTGTGGTTTACTGGATAAGATTTAGAATGTAGTAAGGAATTATCCTCGACTAGCAAAATCATAGTAATAGATTCTTTTCCAAGACCCATGATCTTACCAGTCCTAGAACACTGGTTCATGTCCCAGACTAGGCATGATTTCCTTCCTGCTGAGTGGTTCTTAACTCCTATTACACCGTTGTTGGTTGCTACTGACACATCAATGCCCACTTCTTACAACTTTATTCATATCTTGCCAAGGTGGCAACTGTCATGGTTCATAGATGCTGTAGCTAGGTAGGAGTGCTTAATTGCTTCTCTTCCTTACCAAGATCAATGGTATTTCATGAATTGTGGAAGTTATGTAGCAGAAAAGAAGAATTTAGGTCAGATCCAGATCAAATCACCCAACTCATTTGTCCTATATATGTGTACATCACTATATATATATATACATATGGCTCAGGAAACATCAGAAGAAGGGACATAAAGTTTCTAAGAGCCAGAATAGCAGGAAGACTTTTATAAAACAGTCTTTCCCAGAAAAGGGTGCAAAAACAAGACCAAAACAAAAGCAATACTAATGGACATGTTAACATGGAAAGGCAAAGTTTGTGGGGTCCTACCACCAGACAAGGAAGTACAGGCAGCTAATGACTGATGGAAGAAAAATCAACCTGTCCTAGGGATAAGTCCCTATACTGATGTTCCAATACAGAATGGTTAGCCTAGAAACCATGTGCAAATAAGTAATAAAAATATACTCAGCAGGTTTTATGTATGTGTGTATGCATTGTATGTCTGTCCAATTTTATATATATATATATGTGTGTGTGTGTGTGTGTGTAAATGCACATATACATATATATCTAATAATAATAATCAAAGAAAAGAGATTAACAACTTGAGAATGGAAGGATGGGATGAGTTGGACGGAAAGCAGCTTGGGAGAGCAGGAGGGAAGGGAGGAGGGGGAAAAATGATATAATTCAATTAAACATATTTTAAAATCAAAAAGAAAGCTCAATATGTGATCAAATTTTCACACCTAACATAGTCTATTTAATGTTAAGAGACCAGTAAAAAGTTCTATGTGTAAGCTGTGTAATCTGAAAAACGTTGACTTATATGTCACATGCTTCATATAATTGATATTAGAATAGAATAAGCTGATGAGTGCATAGACCTCAGAGCAGCATTTGCACCTCCTAAAATGTCCAGAGTGTGGGTCTGGAGAGATGGCTCAGCTGTGTGGCAAGCACGAAGCCCTGTGTTTGGATGCTCAGCAACCATATTAGAAACCAATCCTGCTGGTGCACACCTAAAATCCTACCACTGGGGAAGCAGAAACTGAGGAAACATAAGAGCTCACTGGACAGAAAACCTTGCAAAATCCTTGGGGCTTTGTGAAAGACTATGTCTCAAAAATATAATGGAGAATCATCATCCAAGTCATTCAAGTCATAACTACTTCTGGCCTTCACTCATGCACACAAATATGAGTGGATGCACATATTCATACACACATGAAAATGTCCATACCACATACACACTTGTGGGCGCCATGGGCCCTGGCCCCCGACTGGGAGTGGCTGCAGCCTTGCTTGCTGACCTTGATAAGATGTCCTCCCTATTCAGATTCCCTGCCGGTATCCACCCTTCTGAATGCTTAGGGAAGTTCCTTGTTTGTGTATCCTGCATATTGGGCATTAACAACTTAGATGCAAGAATGTAGAACATTGGGTCTGGAATGTAGACCATTGGTAGCAAACTTCTGCCCTCCGGGGGTTCCTCCATTTGTGCTGTAAGCCTGTATGTATTTAAGGTTTCTTCCCTCTTTCAATAAACGGCATTCGACATCTAATCGTACGGATGACCCGCTGTCTCTTGTCTCTATTTTTTAATCCGCAGCCCTTCGCTCGGACATGGTGAACGGTTATTGGTAATGCGGGCGTTACCGCTACACACACTTGCATGTGCACAGTGTCAGTAGTGTGCCATTATCAATAATTTAATATTATTGCTTCTCTCTTAGAATACTGTCCTCCCCTCCTACTAGTTAGTCTTATTTTCCCTCTCTCCTTTTTTGTCTTCCCCTCCTGTTCTCATCAACTAATGTTTCTGAATTACTACTCTGTTACTTCCTATTCAAAACTCTTTAACAGTTCACATACACATTCCTGAATCTGAAATTTAACATTAATTCAGAGGACTAGTCTTACCTAGTTTATAAGCCATAAAAATAACAGTAGTGAGACTCTTGAGCAATGATGCATTTCTCCATGTTTCTTAGACATTTTCATTGAAAATTCTCCTCCACCCAAGGGAGAGTTAACTGTTTCAACATCCAAGAATTTTCTTAATAGTATACTTGAACATATTAACTAAAATATAACAGGAAACAAAAGTATAATAAATCTTGAACAACCCAAATTCCTATGATAATAATTATTATTTTACCAAGTTTTCATTATTTTAAAACATTGGTTCTAAACCTAGGTGGCATGGGGGTTAAACAATCCTTTCACAAGGCTAGGCTAAGATCATCTGTGTATCATATATTTTAATATGATTCATGACACTAGCAAAATTACAGTTATGAAGTAGCAATGAAAAAAATTTTATGGTTGGGGGTCAGCCCAACATGAGGTACTGTATTAAGGGGTTGCATCATTAGGAAGGTTAAAAACCACTGTTTTAAAATCATTAATGTACTATATAATCAGTGATATAGTTAATCCATGACTCATGCACACATATTTATGTAAGACATTAATATATAGTACTATAGTAGTGTGTAATCACTGGGATATATAATCCCTAGTATAAATATAAATATGTTTACAGCATTTCATATATATATATATATATATATATATATATATATATATATATATATATAATTGTATATAAATTTACCCCCAAAATTTGTCTACTCAAGTTTGTCCGAGGTTTATTAATATCACCAGTATTTTAATTGAATTAACACAACTCAGAAAAATTTTTCCTCCCAGCATACATTCAACCTCATAGATTTGTATTTAATGTTTTAACCTTGCTTTTGAATATTTCTATCCTTTACTAAAAATATAATGATATTTATAAGCCTCCAGATAGTATATTATATCAGTCTTTGAGCCCTGAGCCCTTTTTTTTGTAGACCCCTCAGTGGTCTTCTGAAGAACTCAGAAGCAATTCTATATACAGCTTAGAAGTACTTCTAAAAGAGGCAGGTGGAGAGCCACAGGAACCGAGTTCACCTTGGAAATCAGTTCTGAAGCGCTGTAACCTTCCCTCACAAAGAAGGCAACCCTGGGGCATCATTGCTACGTGCCCCCAGCTGTGTGATACTCAGTACCACATGGCAGGAAGGGGGATGAGAGCTGATGATGAAAGCCAGCCAGTAGCACTGGGCGAAGGGCACACTTTGAGAGTGGGTAAAAGCAACCAGTGCAAAGTATACCTTAGAGGATCTAGAGTTCAAACACAGTCCTAAGCACACTGCAGGTGAGAAAACACACGGTAGTTTGAGATACTATTTTAATGTTTCACATATGCGTTTATTAACTAAAAAGATTGAAAGTTGTAAAAAGAGGTTAGTTTGAAACAAAATGAGTACGTTTTATTATTTTCAAAGTCCAGCAAATGAATAATGTTAAAATTTTGTCTTAGAAAATACTATATGATTGTATATATTGTGAGACTCTTCTTCTAAAACACTTTGTGTATTTAGTATAAAGATTAAGAATTTGCCTATGTATACATAACACTTCACTTATAACCTGGGTATTATTTCCATAGTTTGGCTCCTTCCCTTACATTGACAAAACACCTAATAACAAGCCTCTAATTTGTTGCATAAACATCTAAGAATGGCTGGCATTCAGTAATATTTTTATTCTACAAAATGATACAGAGTAATTATTTCTTAGAATTTTAAAGACTGCATTTTTTATGAAATTGCTTGTCTGCCATTATTTCCAAATAAGCTATGGACAATTTGTGAGTATTTTATTTTTGTTGTTTTCCCAAAACACTAATTTAAGAAAAGAAAAAAATGATAGGGCTTTGTTTGTTTGTTTTGTTTTTTACATGGATAATAGCATACTTCATCTACAACTCATATAAAACATCGCACTGATATTATACTCAAAATCTGAAACAAACTCCTTTTTTTTCTGCAGCATACTTTTCTTCTTGAGTTCTATGCAATGACATTATATTCTGACACATGGGCATACAGAGCAAACCTGCACTTGCCCAGTTACCTGTCTAACAGTATATTTTCTTCTATCTGAAATGTTGAGTCTATCAGGAATACTTATCCTAGTATATTTATGCTTAGCATTTCTACTCATGTGTCATATACTATTTTAATCTTGTATCAGTCCCCCAAACAACTGTGTCATTATCCCTGTTGTCTTGTAAAAGCAAAGCCATGTCAGATTCCTCAAAACAGGCTCAATTTATTCTCTGCTCTTTAATTATTTAAAAAAATAGATTAAATAACTAGATTCAATCCAAACCTTTTCCTCAAATTAATCAGTGCAGTTTTTGTGCACAGTATTCAATAAACAGATATTTAGAAGACAAATGTCCAAGGAACAAATGATATTTGTTTGACAGAAGGAAAGTGACAGGGTACATACCATGCAATCAGTTTGGGAAGAAAGTTTCAAGTAAGTGATCAGTAGCTTATTCTTTACTTCTGTATTAATTTTATATTTCTTTGGTGATTTTGTGAACTTCCAGACTTGGCTGAGAATCTTGGACAACTGATGTCATAGTTTTGAATGAGAAATTGAAACAATCCATTCAAATGGACCTGACAGTTTTATGGGGTCATTTTAAGGAAGAATGTCATATGAATGTGTAGGCACCTCTTAATGTAACTGATTGCTTTATAATGACACCTTTCTAAATTTGTTTTTATTAGCAGTTAGATGCTAAAAGTAATTATATGTTTCTTTGGGGTTGTGCAATAATATTTTAGAGAGTATTATATCATCAAATAAGAACTTTACTGTCATCAATATGAAATTGGTGCTTATTCTTCTTTGTTTTTTATTCAATTATCAAAATGTAAATATCCATAAAGCAAACTGTGAAGCTCAAAAACATGCTTTGGGAAGAGAAAGATACCTTACTCTCCATTATTTTTCTCTTAAGCATTTCTTTGTTCCATGACATTTTTCAGTCCTAAAATAATTTTCATTCTTTAGATGCTTCACTGCTTTGAAAATAAAGTTCAATTATATTTACACAGTAATTTTTTCTCTACTAATTTGGTAAGAAATCTATTTTCCTATGCTGGAGAGTGTTGGCTTCTAAAAGGCTATAGGTTGGAGTGAGTGGGGATACAATAGATAGGAAAAGGTCAGTTGGAGACAGCAGATATGAAGAAGTAAAGATTACTCTTTATGCAGATCTTAAAATACCAGATAAAACTACAGAGTGGCACCTAGTGGGTAGAATATCAAACACAATTTAAATTGTCTTTGAGAAGTATCAAGAAATGAAAGAAGTCACATGAGAGAAAGGACTGGAAAGCCCCAAGCCCTGGACTCTTGTAACAAAGCAGTGCATAGTGAACCTGTGAGATCTCTTAGAAAAATGATGCTGTTTAAATACATGAGCAGAAATCTGGTGTAGTGCTCTTGAGTCTAGGTCACAGCCTATTTCTCCAGCTCATTACCATTCTGAGAAGTGTCTCTCATGTTTAAATAGCAAACTGTCTCCATTTTTATCATTATACAGGAAACCTTGGTTTGCCTCTGAGACTGAGGCATTTGAAAATTTCATCAGATGAATGCTGGACACTCAATTGTGCCTATATAGCATAAATATCTTGACTACACAATGTTGTCCATATAAAAGAAACACATTGTCCACATAAAGTTACATTCTTTGGATACAAGCAAGGAAAACCAATGTGACCACTGCATGCAGAATGTAAGTCTTCATGAGGTTAAAGGGCTAGAGAAATCCAATAATGGGCTCAAAATGACTGCACATGGTGTCAGAGAAGTCATGGTGCTACACTTATAGAAATACCTGATTCTCTACAAGGGTTCTAGAGTAGAGTTTAAGACTGCTGTGAAATGCTGAGAATGTTTATAATGTGGTAGCTTGCTGTTGTTAGTATCACCTTACATTTTCTTGACTGTCTTGTTTTGATGAAGAAAGAACTTAGTAACTGTCATTCAGCACCTGAAATAACTCTTTCAAACACCTCCGTCTTTCTGGCTGCCTTGAGTGTGAAACTTCCAGCTAGGCAGCGAGTAACTTCTGCATTTGGCAGAATTTCACAGAGGAATTTGACTGCTTCGGACATTCCAGCTCCATTTTAATTGCATCTCATTTACCTGAGAGAGCTAGTGCAACTCTGCCTAATCTGGAAACAATATCCCTTAATTCAGATGGCTTTATTACAGTCAGTGTTCTTCTAAACAGTTGGTGGTGGCTTCAGAGACTTTTATTGTGGTAAGACAAACCTTGAACTGTACATGGCATTAATCCTTCTGCAGCAATTATCACTTAGAATGTTTTGTGGTGTCTCTTCCCCAAAATTAAGCAGAAAATATATGGTTCAATGCAAGACTTGTGTTTGGTTTATATGTGAGACCCATGATTCATTCATATGTGAGATGGAATTACAAGCTTTAAATATGGTTTTCTGGTGTGTGGAATTTTAACATGTGCACTTTGGCTTTTGTAAATGGTCTGTTGCTTGGTTTTGTGGGGTTGCATAAGAAAATTTCCTCTTCTGTGTCCTCCTATCTCTCTCATCTCAGTGCTACAAAATTTGACCTTAATAAAAAACTTTCCCCAAATGTTCTGTCTATGTTTGTCTTTATCATAGGTAGAGAAGGCTAGACTACTTGCTTGAGGAACTCAAAGACCAATCTCAGCTGCTTTTCCAGCAACAGCCAGGACTTGGCAAAGAAGTGTCTGGGTAATTCCAAGAAGTACCGAAGAGCATAAGTGATGGATAGCTAAGATGATGAATTTGGTTGGGGGACTACAGAAAGAGTTCCAGAAAGCTGTCAAGGGTTGAGCAACAAAGATCTTGACACTTGAAAGCTTGCCAGTCGTAACACTACCTGCAGTGAGGAGCCAAGGCACTTGATACTCATATTAGAAGTTGCACATTAGCTGCTGCATCTCTGGCCACTGGCACTCAGCACAGAGCAATAAACCTGTTGACCTGGACCATAGAGCTGTGAATTTCTTGTTTTACTAGCTTGTCATCATATGTTCCTAGTTCTCAAAGTGTAGTTACAGAACTTTGGAGTTTGATATTCTAGCCTACCTATCCCTGGCACTGAAAATATAAGTCATGCAAATATTAAATGGAGCTTTTCTATACCTATTTATGAAATGACTTTACAGAATAATGGGCCTACCATTGGTGATGTCAGAAATAGTATTCTTTTGATGCTGACCTCATCTTGCTGTCATTCATTTATATATATATATATATATATATATGTGTGTGTGTGTGTGTGTGTGTGTGTGTGTGTGTGTGTGTGTGTTTCTATATATTTATGTATAGTTTTATGTACAGGTATAATTATATATAATTTTATTTATATACATAATTTTAATTATAAAATTTGTTTTTGAGTCTTTCATACATGTATACAGCCCATACTGATTATTTTTAGCCCTCATCCTCTCTTAACTCTTTCTGGTCCCAGTGTACACACATCTCTCCCCACAAATTTCTTTATCACATCACTATTTGTTTATTTTGTAATCCACTAATTTAATCATGGTCATGGGTTTGGAATTATGTATTAAAGCCCAGTGAGCTCAGCAATTTGTCATCGATAGATCAACAATATGCTATTAGTTCACCATTAAGGGGAGTGGCCCTTTGAGACCTTCCTCCATCCATTACTGATCCAGTGTTATACATGCCCAGTAAAAGGAACTGCAGCTGATGAAAGATCATGATTACAAGAGTTATGATTTGCCTTCAGAATAGCAATTTGTAGCACTTTTTCCAATTTTGCAGCTCCCTCTCATTCTTCCTATGCTTCTTCCACATTATTTCTGAGACTTAGAGGTAGGGTATAAGCATTTTATTTAGAGCTATGCCCTTATTAAGCACCCATTCTCAGCATTTGTGCCCTTTGTGAGACACTACATTCAGTTCTGTACAGTATAAAGAGATGTTCTGATTAATGTCGAGAATAATTTTTTATGGGTATTATGGTCGGTCATGTCTTAGTTAGGGTTACTATTACTCTGAAGAGACACCATGATCATGGTAACTCTTACAAGGAAAACAGTTAATTGGGGTGGCTCACTTATAGTTTCAGAGTTTCATTCCCTTATGATAATAGTAGGGAGCATGACAGGGTTACAAGCAGATATCTGTGCTGGCTATATCTTGACTTTCAGGGAAGAGGAAGACAACTCACTCCCTGGGAGGTGTCCTGAGCATAAGAAACCTCAAATCCCCCACTCACAGTGACACACTTCCTCCTACTGCCACTCCCTATGAGATTATAGGGACCAATTACATTCAAACTACCACAGGTGGTTTAAAAGAAAATATTCCCCAAAGGAAGTGGCACTATTAGGAAATAGGGTCTTGTTGGAGAAGGTATGGTCTTGTTAGAGGAAGTGTGTCACTGTGGAGATGGGCTCTGAGATTTCTTATATACTCACACCATGCCCAGTGTGTCAGTTCACTTTCTCTTGCCTTTGGATCAAGATGTAAGGACTCTCAACTCCAGCATCATGTCCACCTGCATGCCACCTTGCTTCCTGCCAAAACAATATTGAACTAAACTTCTGAACCATAAGTGAGCCACCCAAATTATATAGTTGAACTAAACCTCTAAACCCTATGTAAGCCACCCAAATTTAATGTTTTCCTTTGTAAGAGTTGCCATTGCCTGGTGTCCCTTAAAGCAATAGAAATCCTAACTAAGACAGGTATAAATATAAATATTTAATATGCATTTTAATTATATGCCAACTTCATAAAATAGTATTAGCAAGCCCCCCCTCCCCAGGCCTATGGATTTCTCAGTTATGGCTTGCTGAATGGATTTATAGTACCAGTACATGTTCTAATCCATGAAGGAGGGTCTCAAAATCAAGCAGAGAATGGTTGTTTGCCCATGTAGCAACCATGCCTATATTGCACAGAGGAGTACATAAATTGCCATGCAAGTTGATTTTTTTTAGTTTATAGAATTCACAGCTGAATAATATTAATGAAGCCATGAATAGCCCATTCTGTCTTCCTTAGTTAGCCAACAAGGAACAAGCTTCCATAGCAGGCCCAGATTGCTTTCCTTATATCTTGTAACCAAGGTATCTAGAGTCTTAAGCAAATAGAAATTATATATTCTAGGAATTATGAGCAAACAGTAGAACTATGGGAGATCTCTGGAGCATCTAACAACAATAATTCAGACATGTCAAATCCAACTTGGCTTCCAGAGGCAGCATCGTCCTACCATGCAGAATGTCTCTCTATAACCTTTCTTCAATTATTTATTTGGGTTACAACACAGCTCATGATAATTTGATTTTTTGGTATACCCTCCATTTTTATACAATCTATCAACCTCCTGTCCACATTCAGCACTCCTCTCCTCCCTACTTAGGCAATTATTTCTCCACTACCTGATTTTCTAATTCTCTTTTACCAGTATTATTGATCCCTAACATCCCTTAAGGCACCCATAAGTACACCTTCCTGTTTTTTTCTGACTCCTGTAGGTGCTGTTGCTTAGTAAATAAAGCAAGACAGTCAAAGCCATGAATATCATGAGAAAGAGAATGTGGTATTTGTACTTCTGAGCTGAGCCCAGATTGTCTCACTGGATACTGTATTTTTCATTTCCATCTATTTCCCTGAAAATATCATATTTTCATTTTTCTTTACAAACTAAATAAAATTTAGTTGTTTATATGTGCACTATTTTCATTACACATTCTTAATATGATGTCCATTTAAGTTTCATTTCTTAGTTTTTGTGAATAGAAAAGCAGTGAACATTGACATGCAGTATGTGTATAGTATGCTTATAGAATCCTTCAGATATATACCCAATAGTGGAATAGTTGGGTCATCTATTATACATCAAGTTTTTTGAGAAGCATTCAGACTGTTTTCCAAATTAGCAACAAAATATGGGTCCCCTTCCCAGACATCCTTGCCAAAATTTGTTGTCATTCATTTTCTTAATTCTATGTGTTGTGTGATGTGGGATTTTAAGGTAGTCTGAAGCTGCATTCCTGGTGGTTAAGGATACGGAATACTTTTTAAAGTATTTCCATTCTGTAGGCTGTCGCTTTGCCTTGTTGACCGTATCCTTTGCTCTACAAAAGCTTCTCAGTTTCAAGAGGTCCCATTGATTATTTGTCTCAGTGTCTGCGCTACTGGTGTTATATTTAGGAAGTGATCTCCTATGCCAATGCATTCAAGACTATTTCCTACTTTCTCTTCTAGCAGGTTCAGAGTAGCTGAACAAGAATGAGTGTCTAAAATATACAAATGACTACAGAATTAAACATAAAAAAACAAATAGTCTGGTTTTAAAATAGTCTGTGGAACTAATAAAAGTTCTCAGAACAAACAAACAGGCCAGGTGGTGGTGGTGTAAGCTTGTAATCCCAGCACTTGGGAGTCAGAGCCAGGCAGATCTCTGTGAGGCCAGTCTGGTCTACAGAGCGAGATCCAGGACAGGCACCAAGACTACACAGAGAAATCCTGTCTCGAAAAACAAAACAAAACAACAACAACAAAAACAAACCAACAATCGAAGGAAAAAGTATCTAGGAAATACTTTTTTTTACTAATTTTTATTATACTTAAAATTTTTTTTCTTTTTTTACACCATTCAGTTCAACATAATAGCCACAGATTCCCCTGTTCTCCCACTCTCGCTCCCCTCTCCCAGCTTTTCTAAACAACAAATGGCAAGGGTTTTCTTCAATTCTTTCGGCTGCCTCTTTAATTGACTGACAGTTTTCTTTGCTGTACAGAAGCTTTTTAGTTTTATGAGATTCTGCTCTCTTATGTTCTAATACTCTCCTTAACACTATTACCCTCACTTCACATTCTTTGCTTGTGCAGCAAGAAATGACTAAAAGAAGAGTGTCTATAACCCCAATTTCTACATTAAGAGCACAATGCACTATACCCTTGTCTCAGAAAATTCCACTCAACAGTAGAGGCTAATATGCAAAGTACACAACACATAGAATTTTGGCAACATTCAGCATTGAAACTCTAGCAGCTTTTTTAACAGGAACATAATAAAGTAATAAAAATAATAAATCTTTTGCTTGAAAATGTAATAATAGTGACCATAAGAACAGTAAGCAATATATGAACTAAGAAATTATACATTTTAAAGATCTGCATCTGTTTTATAAATATAGGGATATTGCTAGTAAAAATATTTTTAAGACATGAAAAGGCAAACAATAATTGATTACAAAGATCTCATTTATTAACCCTGCAATGCATGTATGAATTACAGAGCATTTAAATTTCAAAAGCTCTCACTAAATATTGCTTCAGAACAATATACATAATTTGCATAAATTGCTTAACTAATTTTATCCTTTGCCAAATATACTAAGAGCATTAGAAGTAGTCATATTATCATGGTAACAGTTGTCTTTCTCAGTAAGTCAGACTGTAGACTGAAAATTTCCTGTGTCCTGGCCTGCCAGTGGCCTGGACAAATCTCTCCCACTCCCGTGCATGGCCATGGCTCTAGCTTTTTGCTAGCTAGCTCTCATATCTTAAATTAGCCCTTAACTATTAATCTATGTATTGCCACATGTTCCATGGGTTTGCCTGCGTCCCATTACATGTTGTTCCTTGGTCAGTTTGCTGGCATCTGTCTCTGTCTTCTTCCTGTCTCTCTCTTTGAATTTCCTGCCTGCCTCTAAGCTGCCTTGGAATAGGGCAAATGGCTTTATTTATCAACCACAGAGCAACACATATTTGAAGTTTACAGAAAGACATTCTCTCATCAGTCAGACAGCACCAAGCATTTGTTTAGTCTTTTTTTTTTCTTTGTATGTGTGTGTGTGTGTGTGTGTGTGTTAATTTCTTTTGGTTTTTGTTTTCTGAGATGAGGTCTCACATAGCCAAGCCTGGCCAGGAACTCCTAATCCTCCTGCCTCAGACTCTTAAGTGCAAGGTGCGCAGGCACATGGCCACATAACTACAGATCTATATGTCTAAAAATAAGAGTGCATGAATAACAAAGCTAACTCTAGAAGTTTCTAATGCAACATTGCTCTATTTATTTAAATTCATCTTACTGTGGTGGTGAAAACTAAACTCGGACTTACACAAAGTGAGCTTGTTTTACAAGATGTTTAGGCAAAGTCAGTAGCTCATGCAAAGTTCATAGGTAGGGAGAAAAGTTGGTAACTTTTTGTGTCTTTTGTTTTATTTTGTTTGGGTTTTCTTTTATCATTTTTGTCTGTTTATATGTTTGTTTTTATTTTGTTATTATTGTTTGTTGTGTCTTCTTGAGGTTGTTGAATTTGCATTTAAACCAAGACCATAAAAATACCAATGGAAAAGGAAAGTCAATTTACATAGAAAAAAACACTATTCAGGACCAAGCAATCCCACCTGATGTCATCAATGATATAGACTGTGGTGATTTGACGTCCCCCAATCTATTGTACACCTTAATAAATTTATCTGGGGTCAGAGAACAGAACAGCCACTAGACAGACATAGAGGGCAGAAAATGGTGGCACACATACCTTTAATTCTAGCATTCCAGAGGCAGAGATCCATCAGACCTCTGTGAGTTCAAAGCCACACTGGAAACAGTCAGGCATGGTGACACACTCCTGTAATTCCAGGAAGTGATGGGAGAAAGCAGAAAGGTATTTAAGGCATGAGAAACAGGAACTAGAGCCTGGTTAAGCTTTTACGCTTTTAGCAGCAGTTCAGCTGAGATCCATTTAGGTGAGGACACAGAGGCTTCCAGTTTGAGGAAATGAGATCAGCTGAGGAATTGGCAAGGTGAGGTCAGCTGTGGTTTGTGTTCTGTCTCTCTGATCTTCAAGTATGCACCCCAACACCTGGCCCTGGGTTTGTTTTTATTAATAAGACCTTTTAAGATTCATGCTACAATAGACTGATGAAATACAGTCATGGAATGAGGTGATTGCAACTGAATATGAGAAAAATAAAAATAAAAAAACAATAGTAAGAAATGGAGCCCATCGTGTAAATCGTGGCACATTTATTCAAATTGTATTTTTAGCATTTCTTACTCCCTGAACAAGGCCTCTGAGACTGCTTTTTAAGATAGATAGATGTAAGACAACCAACAATGAAGACAGTAAATGAAGGAAACAATTGCATACTATTACCAATGTGGGAACAAAGTTGGTATAGCCCCTAAACTTTGAGCATTTTACTAGAGTCAGCCAACCTTTGTTTGTTACTGCTTTACTCTTTGGTTTTTAAAATATTTTATGTGTATTTATTTATTTTAGAATTACACTCTAGCTGACTCTTTTGTCAAAATTGCTATGCAACCCACTCTTCTCGCATCAAAGTTGGGACTTTCCTGGCCAAGTCTCCTGAGTGCTAGAATTACAGATGTGTGTCCTAGTACATGGCTTTGCCTCTGGTTTATTTTCAACTTTTATTTCCCAAGTGAAAATTAGGTATGATTTGAGGCATAATATAATGTTTTGATATTTGCATGCACTATGGATTGATAACAGAGGATTAATTAACATCTGGGTCACCTTAAATATTTACTGTTTCCTCATGAAAATCATTAAAGGACTCTTCACTTGTTTTGATATATGTGTTGACTCTGGTTGATGTTTTATGCAGCAGAACACCAGACCTTATTCCTGCTACACTGCTAACAGTCTGTAGTCATTTACTGTATCTTATGACTTGGTTTTCATTAACAACAGTTCAGAATGTTTGCAACAGGCCTGTTTCCATGCAGCACACTCTGAAATGTTACAGCTTCTCATTGCTAGGAGCCATGTGTTTTAAATACAAGAGACAGTCAGGCAGCTGACACTGTACAGCTTCATTTCAGTTGAGGAAAAGAAGTTCTGAAGGTATGAGAAACTGAAAAATTACAAATTACAATATCCATTTCTCTCTCCCCCACCCCTTTTCGTTTGTTTGTTTTCAGTTGGGGCATTAAAAGACAGGTTTCTCTGTGTATCTTTGGAGCCTATTCTGGAATTCACACTGTAGCCCAGGCTGGCCTCAAATTCACAGAGATCTACCTGCCTCTGCCTCCCAAGTGATGGGATTAAAGTCATGTGCCACCAACACCTGGCTCATCAATTTCTCTTATAATGAAAAAAAAAATGTGAGATTTTAATTAAATTATATTACTTTCCTGAAAGTAGTTTCTGATATGGTTGTCTCAATCTATACTTAAATAGCACACTCACCTAATTCCTTAAAATATTGTTTAAAGGAATATTTTTGTTCACCAGGAGTCAAATTTTCAGGAGAATCTTGGATCAAGGCTGACAACAAAATAGGACGCTAAGTAAACTGGCCAGAGTGGGGAAAACAGTAAGGATGTAGAGTGATTTATTCTCAAGACATTATAATCCCAAGGCCCTTGTGTCTAGTTACATTAAGATATTGAAAAATTTACATTCAGACAAAAGTAGTTTGTTTTCTATTGTTTAACACTTAATTTTGCTTCAATAGTTTTGCATAACCACTAACAATACTGTTTTACTATGTTAAGAGAGTTTTGAAAAAAAAGATCAAAACATTTTTTATATTTTTCTGATTGTTGATATTAGATATTGTTTTTTAATTTTGTTTAGAATTTGTGTGTCTGTTTAACAAAAATAAAGTAAAGTAAAATGCCATTTGAGATGTCATTTTTTTATTTTAATTGGTTCTATATTTAAATTTTTGTCTGTTTGATTTTTCTCCTTTTATTAGCCTAAAATATCCAAAACAATACCAAAATTGTATTGAAATCACAGGGGTTCTGGATCTCAGGAGGAAAGTACTGTTTTTTCTTTGCAGGGTTCTGATGGTATAATTTCAGAATCAGGATTATAGAGAGGTAATTTCTAAGGAGGACCCATCAGAAGTAAACACTTCCCTGAAGACCTTCTTAGGACTGCCAAATCATATTGCTAAAGAGAATCAATGCAGCATTATGGAAAAAAGGAAAAATAAGAATAATCATTATGTTTGGGAAAACAAAAGTTTATGAACCATTTGAAATAAAATGTGAATGCATAGCAAGGAGAATTAGATTCATTTATGAATGCATCTATCCCAAGATGATTGCATAGAAACAACAGCATTCATATTCGCCCAGTTAATTTTCTGCCATAGATGGCCAGCAAGACAATGGGCGAAGTGCTTCTTGTGCAACTCTGAAAGCCTGAGTTTAATCCCTGCCACCTATAGAAAGCTGGAAGAAATGAACTAAATCCCGGAAGTGGTCTTCTGATCTCCACACACAGCATGGCATGTATGCACACACAACATGTCATGCACATATATGGTAATAATATACATTTATTGCTTTATTAACATCTGTAGTAGAAAATGAAAAGTCCATAGTATACATATGGACATTTTACTTTTTACATAAATATGGACTATTTTCCAGCACCTGTATCAACTGCTTCATGTGGGAATTCTTGTTGATATTGTTGTACATTACTCAGATACCATCCTGTTGGTGAAAGTCTGGCCACGGAAATTGTCAATAATTATCAGAATCTCAGCCATTCTGTTCATTTTCAAAATTAGGAAATAAGAAATTAAAGGACTATTATTTTGTGTGCTGTGTGATTCTTGTTTGGGATAATGTAGGATTCATAAATTTACATGTTCTGAAAAATAAAATAGAGCTGCCCTCTAGAGAAATAATTTAATGCAAAAAAGACAGATTAAACAGAAATAAATATACTGGCTCCCAGGCATCTTGGGTTGGACCATAGACCGATCTTTCCAATAGTTTTGTTAATTTACATTTATTTGTTCAATAACCTAATGAGTAACTTTATTTATAATGATCTGACTATTTTCCTATTCAGTAATATCTCTACTATTCTTCTATTTTGAAATTAGTGTTTGATATAATTGAAGAGTGTAAAATTAGTTATACACACAAAAAAGGATTCTTTATAAGTTTTTCATACCAATTAAAGAGGCAGAGCAAATATTTACAGAGATTCATTTGAGGCCACTTCAGGAAATGGAAATTAATGGAAAAATGAAGCATTCTCTTTTTTTCTAATGATTTAGTTATATTTAGCTATATGGTTTTTTTATAAGGAGGTATTTTTATAGTGTGTAAGTACTTAAGAGACCAGAAATTGACCATGAATTCTATAGATCTGGAGTTATAAGTAGTCATGAGCCACTGATATAAGTACTGGGAACCAAGCCCCTGTTCTCTGAAAGAGCAAGTACACTCAAACACCCATTCATGTTTCCAGCCTCCTGTTGTAATTTAGAGCACCATGGCTATTGGATCCATGAGCATTTAACGTGCTCATTAAAAAGTGGACTTGTTTAAAGCTTTCACAATTTGGATGTGCTCTCATTTTTTCCTTTCCTACTTTCCATCCACCTTTCCCTTCCTCCTTCTTTCCTCTTCCCCCATTCTCTTCCTTTACTTTTTCATTTTCCTTCCTTCTAGTTCTTTTATTCTTGAAAAATTTAGTCATAAAGCACTGAATCATATATGTCTTCACATTCAGGAGGAAGAGAACAGTAAGGATAAGGTCCAGAGCTTCACAGCAGTAAGGGTGACTTATTACAACAGTCAGAAATATCTCTGCAAGCTTGATTCTGAAAACCAAAGACTTAACTTTGGTGAGGAATCTGCCTCAGCATGTTCAATGCTTGTTCCTGGGAGTGGGATCAGAAACAAAGAAGAGCGAGCAGATTTCTTGAAATGAAAATTTCCCCAGACTAGCAAAGGACAAGCGTGTCCATATAAAAATTTGGTGGTGACAGTGGGAAGCATGTGGGGTGGGGAGGATAATAACAGTGATGGCAGATGATTTCACAGCCACTAAGAGATAAATGCTGATCAAAACATTTATCTAATACGGAAGATAGTAAAATCCATTTGCTCATTATGAGAGAAGGAATGCACAAGTCTAAACAAAAAGTGTGGTTTTGAACTCTCTTTAAAAGGAATAGCATAAATGAATTGATTTTTATGAATAGATAGATGATAGGAAGATAGGTAATAGATAGATAAATAGGTAGATATAAATAGATAATAAATAGGCAAACATAGGTAAGTGGATAGACAGATGAAAGATGACAGATAGATAATAGAAAAATAGAGTGAAACTAGAGATAATTGTGTGCATATATACAAAGAACTACTCTAGCTGTCATTTTAAGAGAGCTGAGAACAGTTGTTTCCTTACAGTGCTGACTTCATCTCATATCTAGATCTTTGTTCTCCACTCTAAGCACAGAGGATGTCAGGGTTACAAGATAAAGTATTGGAGTATAAAATATGTGTTTGAAATCAACACCCTTATAAGAGCTTTTTCACAAAATCTGGAACAATTCATTGAAATGTTAAGTCCAAAATATAATGAATTTAGATGCAATGAAAAGAATTTCAAACCATGAGAACATGTTTATTTGAAAATCAAAGGCATAAATGAATGGCAGAAGTGTTACTTATTTTGTAATTTAAACTGCTAATTTCATAATTACTAACAAAATTTTTAAAAAATCTTGATTTAAAAAGCACCATACTAACAATTAATTCAACTAAGGTAATCTGTACTCAGTCTCATAGAACAGTAATATATGTTTAAAGTACCACCAACAAAAATATATTAATTGAATGGGAGAAAAACTTGAAGATGAAAAATTCAGACAATTCTACCTTACTTACAAGCAAGATGATTGAAATTATTTAGCACCTGATAAATGACAATGAAAAAATCATGATAACATTTGATAACTTTCCTATCAAACTTTAATGATTTGAATCCTATAATGAAGATAATCAGAGTAATGTTTGAGGCATAATCTGCAAAATAAATTTCTTATTACCTTTAAAATAATAATCACAAAAGACAAAGGTAGAAAAAAACAAAATTAAAGTCAGAAATTATACAATAATAAGATTTGATGCCTTGTGTGAGTCATTTCAAATCATTATAAATAAATGCTATTTTGAATTTTATTGTATTGAAAAAGAAATTGTTTGTAGAAAATATACACTGAACACATTAGCAGTAGCAGATCATGACCTGCTACACCTCAACAACAAATATTTGTATTTCTTGAAGATTATCAAAGAGTTAAATATTTTCACATTTTAAATTGAAGAGACCTTATACCAAAACAACAAGGGACTGGGGGATCAAATAGCAAGTGTAAGGGTCTGAGTGTGGATGCCCAGAGTACGATGCCTAAGAAACTAATATCTTCAGGCGTCTTAGAAGACTCAGTTGGTAAAGATGCTTGTCTTGTAAGTCTGACCACCAGAGTTCAGTCCCTGGAACTCATATAGAAGTACATGGAGCTAATGAAGCCTACACGTTTGTCCTCTGACCTACATATATACATTATTTCCACATTAATAACAAAAAATAGAAGAGGATTTTCAAAATTAGTTTCTGATTACCCAATATTCATAAAGTCTAGTATGACTCATAATATTCTTACCCAATGCTCACATTTAAAAGTTACTTCAGCTGATAACAAAACTGTGGGTTAACAATTTTTGACACCTACCTATTAATCATATCACATCCTACATACTAGTATATTTTACCCTAGTGAATTACAATGAAAGATATTAATTGATCATATCATCCTAAAGTAGATCATGTTTACCCCAAGTACAAGCTTCTTCAAATGCTGATTTGTGAATCTATGCTTTAGAGAACAGAAATTGAATCGTTACTTTAGTACCAACATGTGCTACTTTAGTACCATTAACTTGAAATAGTGCAAAGCACCAGACAGCTCCTAAGGAAATACTTGTGGCATTTGTTAATGAATCAAAACTAAAAAAAAATATGGAGAAGAAACAAAAGAATGAAAGCATTGTGTGCATGCTACGAAATGTCACCTCCCTAAGGATTAGTTTTCATGATATCATGATTAGGTAATTATGCAAGCTTCCAAGGGAGGGAGGCAACCAACAGTCCTAGTAACCATGATGCTTATGAAACACATCAATGTTAAGCATATCATGATAATCCTAATGGTGCAATAGTGTCATGCATATCTTAGTGGTAACCAACAGTTCCCTAATTGGATTTAAGACTTGCTCAACAGTAAGAAACATGCATTGTACTGGAGTTTATCTTACTACTCAGCACAAATGAAGTCAGGGTTAATAAAAGATAACCTAAAACCATCAGTTTGCTAAACCAGCATAATCTCTAACAGCAATCTACAAACATTTGTTATTATAACCATAGATAAGTATAGTCTTCTCTGATCAAGAAAATGTCTCTCTGTGACAGATAGAGACAACTACATAAAACCACAACCAATTAAAATGCAAAGTTATGGAAGCCAGTCAGAGTGGATAAATACATCTTCAAAGCACTCCGGTGCTTAAGGTTGAGGAATCACTGCAGAAGAGGGATTAGAATGATTGTAAGAGTCAGGGGATCAGTGTATTTGTAGGAGATTGTGTCCTCTAGTAATTTCAGATCTTCTAGTAATTTCTGAAGCTACACTAATGAAGTCTTACCAACATGACTAGCCAAACATGAGTTGAGCAGAGACAACAGCAATGTGCCCAAACTGTATAGAGAAAAGCCCATGGGACTTCAACAAAGACATGAATCAACAGAGTAAAGCTGAGAACAGAAGAGGTGTTCTTCCCCAGGGAAAGAACCACCAATTGGTTGTCCAGTGCCAAATCGTCAGCCATGAAAACATAAATACAAATAACATTCTATGGATAAACAATTTATATTTAGGAATATATATATATATATATATATGTGTGTGTGTGTGTGTGTGTGTGTGTATTTAAGTGCATGTATGCATGCAATAATAATTAGTTTTAAGCAAAAAAGGGTCATGAATTCAAAAGACAATGGGGAGGGGTATATAGGAGATTTTTGAGAGAGGAAAGGTAAGGACAAAATTTTGTAATCATATTATAATCTCAAAACAATTTTTAAATGTATATGGCTTTCTGAATTCCTTAGCATATATCAAGTGAAAATGTTGTAGACCTTTATCTTATTTTAAAATATAAATAATTTAAATCTTTAACTGAATTTATTTATGAAAATATTCCTAGATACTAAAATATAATGTGTTTTTTTTTTGTAACAATGTGAGAAAATTTTCCAGCAAACTATTTGTTAGCTAAGCAAAAGTGGGGCACAGATTATATAATGTTCATCATTCTTTCTTATGGTCCCTATCTCTCCTTTTCCTTCAACCACTCCCCCCTTACCTGCTCTACAGTTAAACTACTCTTTGCATTTTCAGTTCGTTTTATTGTGTGATATTTATCTTGGGTTTGTTAAGTTTCCAATGTTATACGTACTTATAAAGTTAATTGCTTTGTGTGTTGCTTTGAAACAAAGTCTTAACTATGTATCCCTGAATGGCTTGAAGCTTAATATATAGGCCATGCTAGTCCCAATCTCACAGAGATGCCTTCTTCTGAGTTCTGAGAGATAGAATTAAAGTTTGTGCATAGCACTAGTTTCAGCTGTTTTGAATCATGTCTCTCCAGTTATTTTTAATTGTTATAAATTAGGTTATAATTCACAAAGGGCTATACCAATTTTATAAAATGCAGACTCACATGAATAGATATACTTGATCTGGTCAGAGAAATCTGCTAATGAAGAATCATAGTCTACACATTTGGACTTATTTTTTGTACATATATATAAATAATACTTATTGCATGACACAAAGAGACAAGGACTTTAGTACATTTTCACAGAGTTTTCCTTTGAAATTTTAAAATTGTCATCTTCTCTTTCTCTCTCCCTGTGTTTGCATGTGTATGTGCAAGTAGGTATCACATATGTGTGTGTGTGTGTGTGTGTGTGTGTGTGTGTGTGTGTGTGTGTGTGTGTATTAGAGCATAATTCCATAAAACTGGTTCTCTCCAAAATGTGGATACAGGTGACCAGTCTCTGATCCTCAGGTTGGTCTAAAAGCTCTGGTACCCACTGAGCCATCTTATGAGCCTTCAAAGAACTTTCTACGAATTATTTGCACTTTGTATATTGTGAGTAAATCAATATCCTATCAATAAAGCAAACTGTGATGCCTCACACCTCTAATCCTGGCATTTAGAAAGAAGAGGAAGGAGAATTACCACAAATATGAGACTACCCTTGTCTATATAGAAAAATCTTATTTCAAAAGAAACCACAAAAATACATTGTCAATAATATCTTACTCAGTGAAACATCAGTAGGGCCTATAAAGGCAACATTTCTTTCTTGCACTTTAGAGCTGAATACATAAATACTCTGACATTTCATGTGTCACTAATTATTTTTCCATTTTGCTTAATCTTATCACCCTGGGTAAATTGTCAGATACTTGCATTTAGAAACATGGGTTGTATGCCAAGGGGCCTGAAACACTTTAGGAATCTAATTTTCTTAACCTTATGTTACCTCTAATATTGGTATATTTTACTTCCATGAGGTCTCTTAACTTGATTGACATGTAGTGTAGTAAATTGCCTTAGCTCTTGAATACATTTTCTTGATTGTAGCCTCAAGAATTGCAGCCACTGATAAGTGAATATGCTTTGATTTTTCAGATGTAAATAGTCATGTAATTAAAGCAACCTTCTGTTATCCTTATTTGTTAGTGACAAGAAATAGTGTTTTATTTAGTATTGGAAATGGAAATTGCAATACATTATAAATGCATTTTTTCAGTCTGCTCTGGAGTAGCAAAATGTATCCATTATGCAGAATTTACCTTTTTAGGTTGCTCCAAAATCTGATCATGTTCAGTGCATATCTATTTTTGAAGTGTTACTGACTAAAAATCTTGCTTTACAATGTTCATATTGAAGACATCTAATCAATATACCGAACTGACGCAGAATCACAACATATTTGCACCATAAATCTCTTGGAAGACTGTAAACTGATAAGAACACTACAGAAAAGTAACTTGCAATTTCTGTCCAGATTTGAAAAGATGCTTTTGGACTTTCCCCTTCAGGGAGAGAGGATGTCCAAAGAGTCTTGTGCACTTAAGTCATTTTTCTAAATAAAAAGTTATTAAGGTTTGGGGAGATGAGTCAGTGCATAAGGCACTCACAGGGAAAGGGAAGAATTCTGAGTTCCATGCCAAGAACACTTGTAAAGATGGATACAGGAATAAGTTTCCAGCTCCTAAAACTAGATAGGAAGACAAAATAAAAGAATTCCCAGAAGCAAGCTAGACTAGAGTACACAGGCAAGAGGAGACCCTATCTCAAACAAGATGAAAGGTGAGAACTGACCAACACTTGAGGCTGTCTTCAGAGCTTCACCAGTGTTGTGGTATATGTGCACCCTCACTCACACACATATCCCCGCCCCACACATACACACACATACATATACATGCATGCCACAAACGCTCATACAAACATATACACACATGAATTCATACACACATATGCACAAACATAACATACACACACACATTACACACACACACACACACACACACACACACACACACACACACACACAAATTGAAACCTCAGCATTGGTATCCAAGAACTTCTGTAACAGGTTTTCTCAAAATAAGAGTTATTTCTTCTCTCACTAGCTGTCTGGGTGGTCATCCTCAGAATATCTATTGATGACATAAGTTATAATTGTGCACATATGGAAATTATCTCTTCAGCAGAATACATTCTTTAGCTAGGATTCTATACTCCCAAAGGAGACCAAAGGGATAAAATATTTGTTGTTGCCAGGTTGTGGTAGCATACGTCTTCAATCCCTGGACTCAGCACTCAGGAGGCAGAGTCAGGCAGATCTCTGTGAGTTTGAGGCCAGCCTGGTGTAACATGAATCTTAAAAGGTCTTATAATAAAAAACCTATAGCCAGATATTGGGGTGAGAGCTGAAAGATCAGAGAAGCAGAACAGCCAGCCACTAACTTATTTGTACAAAATCCTCAGTCTCAAGAGAGCAAGTTTCTGTTTCCTCATGCCTTATATATCTGTCTGTGTCCTGCCATATTACTTCCTGGGATTAAAGGAGTGTCTCACCACTGCCTGGTTCTGTTTCTCTAATGTAGCCCAGTGTGGCCTTGAACTCACAGGAAACCAGATGGATCTCTGCCTCCCTAGTAATAGGATTAAAGGTGTGTGCCACTACTGCCTGGCCTCTATGTCTAATTTGTAGCTGGCTCTGTCTTCTGTTCCCCAGGTAAGCTTTATTGGGGTACACAATATATCACCACAGCTTAGTCTACAGTGTGAGTCCCAGGACAACTAGAGCTACACAGAGAAACCTTGTCTTGAAAAACCAATAAAACAAATTGTTGGTCTTGTTTTACTTACTGAAATCCAAAATGATAATACATTTAAAATACTGGAGTTTGTGTTAGACCATTTTGTCATAACACCCTAAAGAATTTGTCAACTCATAACAGTAACTTAGCACACAGTTGAAACATTTTATATTCATCTACACCAGCATATTTGCAGAGTACTAGTAAATAACACTAATTATAAATAGAACCTGCTGTGTTTATAGAAAATCCTCACACATTTCTAGCCTCACTACATACTGGGGAATGTGCTCTCACATTAAATCATAGAAATGTGTGCTGTTTTGTCAGCATTTGCTTATTGTTCAGCGGGCTGCCATTTTTTCCTGTGTGTTACACAGGACTTAGCTTTGAGACATTGTATCTTGTCTCAGTTCCTATGTGCTGAGATAGGAGGCACGTGTCAATATATCCAGATCTAATCTTTTCTCAAATTGACAAAAATATTAATAGCAGATTTTTTTTGTATTTAAGGTTTGTGGTTTATTTTAAACAACAATTTGATCAGAAGTCAAACTACAGAGATAGCTTATAATATAAAAGCTTGTCAAGAACAGAAGTAGTCAAAGACAATAAGAATATTTTGACAGTTTTAATGCTAAATCTATATCATTGGTATGATGTATGCATGGACAGAGCCAGAAAGTGTGTGATGGTTTTGTGTTGTGCTTCTGTACATGTGTGTATGTGTATATATATATATATATATATATATATATATATATATATATATATATGGGTGTTTACTCACATATGCTCTTGCTATTCTTGCCTTTACTTTGAAAAAGGTGTATTGAAGTATATGCAATAACCTGCCTGCTTTAATATGAATCATTAGATATATTTGGACATATATAAACATCCATGTTTCCATTAAAATAATTACAGGAACAGAAATGACTCAAACATTCTTCATATTCTTTTTAAGTAGTAGAAACACTTAGTGTGAAACTTACTTACCTATAAGTTATCAAATGACTACATTGTAAATAATGGAGACATGCTGTGCAAGACATGTATAGAACTTGCTCATCTACCAAAACGTTTACACTCATTGAACAATAGCAACCTCCTACCCTTTAGCCTCTTAGCCTCTGTACATATGTATATACTCTCTGTTTTTATGGGTTTGACTACTGTGGATTATGGTGGTATTTTATTTGTACTGAAATGTGATTTTCATTGTATGTTAATAAATAAAGTTGCCCTGGGGTCAGAACTATTAGAGCCATAGCAAGAGCGTGGTGGTTAGTAGAGCAAGGTAGATTTCTGTGTGTTCAGGGATATAGCCAGCATTGGAGACATATGCCTTTAAAACCTGGAGGGCGGTACTTACAGGCAGTGATGAGGCAGTCATGTGTTTGGGTTTACAACCAATGAGAAGGCAAAACAGAAAGACTATTTAAAGACAGACACACAGGAAGTAGCTCTCTCTCTGGGAAGCAAGGAGCACTGCAGGAGGTAAGATTTTAGCTCTGCGCTCTGACCTCTCAGCTTTCTCTTTTACATTGGTTCTGTGTTTCTTATTTTAATAAGACGGTTGGTTACATCTACAGTGGATAGTTGTAGTTAAATCATGAAATACTCTGTCTCTGATGATTATTTCATTCAGCATTACATTTTCAGAAAGAGCTTAGCAAATGGCAAGAATCATCATCATCTTCTTTGTCTCCTTCTTCTTTCCTCCCATCTCTGTCTCTTTCTCTCTCAATATATTGTTTCTTCTGGTTTTGAACTTGGGATTTTTCTTGACTCAATCTCCTAGGAAATAGGGGAGATTACATACAGTAGAATTATTAATATATAGCATCATGTATCTTATAGTGAGATATTGTAGGATGTCAGCCATTCTAATACTGAATTATAGCTGTAGTCCTCCTGTATGAAAACTGAATGTTTAATGCACCTGTGAAACATATTTTATCTATTCATGTGTAAATGGATAAGCCACAATTTCATTAAAATATATGAGCAGACTTTAAATTTTTTGAGGCTATTTTGCTGTTGTTTTGATTTGATGTTGTATTTTTTGCTTGCTGTTTGTTTTTGAAAGAGAGAAAATGTGAAGTTGGGTGGGTACAGAGCAAGTAGTAACTAGAAGGAATTGGGAGAAACAAAAGAATGTGATCAAAATATATTATATAAAAATGATAAAATAAAGAAGTAAGATTTGTGAAAAGGTTATTTTTTTACCTGAGAGTGTATTAGTTTTCACTTCCTTAGTCACTATTTTACATAAATATGTATACCAGTTTATTTATGTGTATGTAACAATATAGATGGATATAAACATAGATGTTTAGTGATGTATAAAAAAGTGATTTTCAAAAACTACCAACACATTTTCAAGCTTGTCTGAAATATATAAATAATTTAGATACTTAATACAAAGGCGATCATTAGAGTGAGTTGCAACCTAGGGGAGAATCTTGACAATTGGTGGCTAGCAGGAGAGGAAGAGTCGGTTTTCATCAGGTACATCTTCCCTGACAGGCTACTTGTATTCCAGTAGATGGTCTTAAACCAATTTACAGAGAAAGAAGTATCACTGAGTAGATCTCATGTGTTTAAGAATAAAGAAGAGAACAAATATAATAGGAGGAAAAGTGGTGAGTGGATAGGTGTAGAACTGTAGAGGAGGTTGTAGTGATATTTGCTCTGCCCATGACCTTGGGCTATAACACCCTGAAGGAGGTACTGCTTCTTGCCATTGAAAGGAAGAAGAGTCAGGAGCCCTTTCTAGATGCTTCTTGATCCCTGGTGGGATCAAACTTCCGTGTGGATTCACTCCTGGTCAGTTCAGAGGAGGACTTCAGCTGTCTACTCGGCTTTGTATTCGTGAGTATATTTCCTCAACTATTCCTAACAAATTTCCCTAATACTCCTTAAGCAGACTCCCATGGATTTCTCACATTAGGAGGTAGTGGGTTTGATGTGATCAAAACACATTGTGTGTGCATGATATTCACATTTGAAAAAAAAATGTACATGGTGTTGAGAGGCAGATGTGTTAGAGACTTTTGGAAGATTTGTAAGGAAGGAGCTGAGGGATGGATTTTATCAGAAAATTGTGTGTGTGTGTGTGTGTGTGTGTGTGTGTGTGTGTGTGTGCAATATGAAAGTCTCATATTATAAAAATAATTTTTAAAAAGAAAGGACAAAATAGAAATATACTAAAAAATACAACCAGTAATATATTGACGAGAGGGCTGATCCTTACACTTGGAGCAATTGTCGATCAGTAGAAACTGAGTTGAACATTTGTTGACCATAATATATACTCATGAGATTATTAAGGAAACAGTTAAATACATATTTTTCTATGTGAAAAGGGAATATTTTTACTTGTGGTGATATTCAGAAATACCATTTAAGGTATTTGTGGAAGAAAATGAAGAATATCTTCCTGGTTATACAAACACAACTTTCTAAAACGCAGATGTGAAGATTCAAATTTAATATTGCATGTTTTCTGAACTGTGGAATTTTATTCTGAATTGTGATAGCAGATTTTCCAAGGTTTAATGAAGTGAAGTTATGTAGGTTAAAATACTCATACATGTTTATTTTGTCCATTTATAACTTTGGTAGTATATTTATAAATGAGGATGCATGGACACATACACAATTGGATATGGAGACCACAAGTCTTATCATCATCTTTAAATATTTACATATACAAAAATATATTTATTGTATATGTGATTATATAGTAAGCCTTCTGGGAAGATACAACCATAAAGGATTTATATGGCTTCATTCAATTTGATGCCCATATAAGATGAATACATTAAAAGTGTAAGAATGTGTAGTAAATGAGTTTACTGGTGATTACACCATAATCTGCAGAAATGCAAGGAAGGGATTATACAGGTTGGTTACTGAAAGATATTTAGTACTTATAAAATAAGGAAAATTTCACTGTTGTTAAGGTATATAACTTAAACACAAAAGATATCAAAACTAATTTGACATGGTGTACTCTGAAAGAACTATACACTATCTAACAAAATACCATGGTCATCATGCATTAACTAACAGAAACTAAAATGTGATACATGTCAAACTTTCCTCTACTCATTGCTCAGGGGGATACAAGAGTCTTCCAAAACAGTATGGGTCATTCTTTGCCATTGTCATTGGTTGCCATCCAGAACTTAAAGGCAAGAACCTATGACCACACATTTCAAAGACAGGACTTGTAGGAGTCAGACCAGAACTATACTGGAATCCTCCTTTCCAGAAGACTGATGTGCATAGTATTGGATGCCACTATATAAACTGCCAAGAAAGAGGAACAATCAGTAGTTCTACTAAGCTATGAAGCCTATGGACCATAATAACAACTGGCCTAACAAGATATCACCAATAGTACAATATTGACACTTTTATTGCAGGGAGAAAACAACAGCTACATAATTGGCATAAGGTCCACTTAATATGAGGGAATTTGTGCCTGCTACTATAAATCTAGTCAACTACCATGCCTGGAAATGCCATCAACCCAGAAGGAAAACAAACTATTGCCACGAGTGCCTGGGATTTATATAGGATATAAGGATATGAAATCTGGTCCTCACACTTGCACAAACAGCCTTTTACACACTGGGCAGTCTCTTCAGGTGCATAACAAGAAAACTCTTATTTTCAATGACAAGCAGAAGAATTCTGACTATTTCTTACACCAGTAATGTAATCCAAAAACATAATGCAGCCCAACAGGTAAGTAATTCCCTAAGTTACAAAGTATTTTGTCCATTTGTGAAAGACATTTTACTTTCAAAAATGAAATGGAAACAGTTCCCATGAAAGGAGGCATTCCATGCTTAGATTTGTATACATGCATTTATTTATTTATTATTTATTTATTTATTTGGTTAGCCATTAATCATAGTCACATTTTTCATTTCTCACTGAGTCCTCTGCTCCAATTGTAAAAGAAAATCAAGGGGAGACTGAAGTAAAATAACAATTTATGGGTTTCAGCTCTATTTGGAGAAGCATTTCATCACTTTCTTTCTAAACACCTTAAAAAGCATTTACATCTTCAATGATACCCAAGGTCATTGCCTCTCTGCAGGCTGTTCGTGATGAGATTTTCATGGGCCTGACAGCACAGAGCACAGCACTGAAGCTAACACCTCACTAGCATAATTTGGAGTTTTAATTGGGAAGGATCTAACTGCACTTGTGATTTCTGCTCTCCAGGAAGTGGTGATAGAATGTCCCATCTTTCCTTCTGAAGGCTGCTGGACAGAAAAGCTCTGGGGATCCATCGAAGAAGGAAAGTGAGATAACAAGAGGCTTTAAAATGTTTTTGTTTATTTGGTGAGACTCTGTCCCTTCTGAAAATTAAAGCAAGTCATCTGTGAACAATTGTACTAGCTTCCAAGGTGCTGTGTCTTTAGAAGAAACTCAAGTAGGAAGTCTCTGAAGTTTTTTGTTTTTGTTTTTTAACAGAAAAGTCTAAAGTAACAAAAATAATAGGACTTTGACTTCCTCTAAAAGGAAATCTATGACAACAAAAATCAAAGAACTGAATGTGTCTTGCAAAACACTTCTCCATATTCTGAAAGTAATTAACTCTAATTAATGAAATCCAGAGTGCCAATGATCACTCTAAGGTCTTTCCAAACTCTGTTTAAGCATATCTAAATCCTGTGAAGGGATTTATTATTATGCCAAAAATTTTCCTGAAAAAAGAAGAGAATCACATTGCAAATAAATTTGTTATTCTTTATTCCCTTACTAGTAGATGGTAATGTAAGACAAGTTAGAATGATACCTATGGAGAATAACTACCACAAAGTTTTCTAAAGCAAAAATAGAAAAGCAGTTAATGAAACTTTTCAAACTTTCTTCCTTATCAAAACTTGCATGAAATTTGAATCAATATAGCTTGAATTTATATTATAAGTGTGTGTGTGTGTGTGTGTGTGTGTGTTATGTATGAATGTGTAGTTTTCTGTGTGCACATGTGGGTTTGTATGCATATAGACATATGTGACCCTACAAATATATGTATTGCATGGGTATTTACATGTGTGTGAAGTTCAGAAGTTGATGTGATGTCTGTTGACTTTATTACTCTCCAACTTATTTCTTGACATAAATTCTCTCCCTGGGCCTAGCATTCACACATTGCTAGACTGTCTAGACATTGTGCTATGGAAAATAACCCATTTCCACAACTCACACATCCCCAATAATGGATTATAGATGTAAGCTGCCATGTGTACTGAGAATCTAAGATCATGTCCCCATGTGAATTGGCAGCACAAGACCTACTGAATTATCTTCCCATACCACTTTACTGAAGTTTTTATTGCTTTAAACATAGTTTAAAGAACATATTTTGTTGGAGTAAGAGATAGATAGGCTTTGAATTCCATAGACTGAAATAATCAATGACATCCTAATGGAAGAGGTTAGAACCTTAGCAGCAATAAAAAGTACCTTTCCGATTTAGAAGATGGCGGAGACAAGCAGACGCAGGTAGGCCTGTGGTGGCGGCCCGTGGAGGTGGACGGGCCCAGCGGCAGCCGAAGGGGACATTCAGGCCCGGAGGTAGCTGACGGAGACATTCAGGCCCAGCGGCGGCCCACAGAGGTGGACAGGCCCTGTGGCAGAGATAAGCAGACAGAGGTGGACAGGCACGGAGGTGGACAGGCCCGGAGGTGGCGGCCGACAGAGACATTCAGGCCTGGCGGCAGCCCACAGAGGTGAACGGGCCACGCGGCAGAGACAGGCAGACGCAGGTCGGCAACCTGTGGAGGTAGACGGGCCCAGTGGCAGCAGCCGACAGGGACATACAGGCCCAGCGGCAACCGGCAGAGACATACAGGCCCGGTGGCAGCTGGAGGAGACATACAGGCCTGGTGGCGGTCCGCAGAGGTGGATGGGCCCGGCAGCAGTGACAAGCAGAGGTAGGTAGGCCCGCGGTGGCAGCCGGCAGAGACATACAGGCCCGTTGGCGGCCTGCAGAGGCAGACAGACCCAGCGGCAGCTGACGGGGACATACGGGCCCGGCGGTGGAGACAAGTGGATGCAGGTGGGCCTGTGGCAGCGGGCCGCAGGAGTGGACAGGCCCGGGGACGGAGAGGGGCAGACGCAGCTTGGAGCGGGGACGCCCCTGGCCCCAACACCTGGGGAAGAGGCTATCTCCGTGGGTCGGAACCAGGGCGAGTCTGGGCACTCTGTCTGGGGACAACCCAGGGCCCAACTGCTGATCCTGTGAAACCCAACAACTTGGAGGTGTTGGTGAGACTACCCTGCTCAGCTGAAACCCATCTGGGAGAGGATTCAGATGCCTACAGTTGGAAGTCTGAAGAAACAAGATCAGCTGAGGAGTTGACAAATGAACAAAACGTGACCTGGGAACACAGAAGAAGGCGCTACCCAGCCACTAAACCAGATCACCAGAATCATAAGTATATAATTCACCGACTGAAATCAGCTGTCCCTGAAGAAACAGCCTAATAGCACCAATTTAACCAAGAACCCCTACTAAACCAAGACTAAAAATTAGAACAAGAGAGGCACTCTCAGACACAGACACTACCTGCACCGCACAGAGGAAAAGATGAGTCGACGCCAGCGCAAAAATACAGGCAATAACATAAAGACCTATATGGCAACATCAGAACCTAGTGATTCTACACCTGCAAGACCTAAACATACCATGACAGAAGAAACAGAAGAAATCAACCCTAAAAATGACATTAAGAAGATGATAGAGGCCCTTAAAGAAGAAATAAAACATTCCCTCAATGAGGAAATAAAAACTTTCCTTAAAGAGGAAATGAAAAACTACCTTAAAGAGGAAATAAAAACTTTCCTTAAAGAGGAAATGAAAAACTCTCTTAAAGAGGAAATAAAAACTTCCCTTAAAGAGGAAATGAAAAACTCCATTAAAGAGGAAATAAAAAACTCCCTTAAAGAAATGGAAGAAAAGACGAATAAAAAATGGGAAGAAATCAAATCAAGCCAAGAAAAAGCAATTAAACAGATGAAAGAAACATTCCAAGATCTGAAAAATGAATTTGAGACAATAAAGAAAACACATGCTGAGGGAATGCTGGAAATAGGAATTCTGACAAAACGAACAAGAACTACAGAAACAAGCATAACCAACCGATTGCAAGAGATGGAACAGAGAATCTCTGATACTGAAGACACGATAGAGAAAATAGATTCGTCAGTCAAAGAAAACACTAAAGACAAAAAAGTCGTAACACAAAACGTCCAGGAAATTTGGGACACCATGAAAAGACCAAACCTAAGAATAATAGGGATAGAAGAAGGAGAAGAATACCAACTCAAAGGCACAGAAAATATATTCAACAAAATCATAGAAGAAAACTTTCCTAACCTAAAGAAAGAAATACCTATGAAGATACAAGAAGCTTACAGAACACCGAATAGGCTGGATCCAAAAAAACAGTCCCCTCGCCACATAATAATTAAAACACTAAACACACAGAACAAAGAAAAAATATTAAGAGCCGCAAAGGAAAAAGACCAAGTAACATATAAAGGTAAACCCATCAGAATAACACCAGACTACTCAATAGAGACTATGAAAGCTAGAAGATCATGGACAAATCTCATGCAGACACTAAGAGACCACGGATGCCAACCCAGACTATTATACCCAGCAAAACTCTTAATCACCATAGGCGGAGTAAAAAAAATATTCCAGGATAAAACCAGATTTAATCAATACCTGTCTACAAACCCAGCCCTACAGAAAGCACTAGAAGGGAAAATTCAACCCAAAGAAGCTAAACACATCCATGAAAAATCAAGCAATAGATAATCCCACACCAACATACACCACAGAAGGACAACACAACACAACCACAAAAAATAACAGGAATTAACAATCACTGGTCATTAATATCCATCAATATCAATAGTCTCAACTCACCTATAAAAAGACATAGGCTAACAGAATGGATAAGAAAACAGAACCCATCCATCTGCTGCATACAAGAAATACACCTTAACTTCAAAGATAGACACTACCTCCGAGTAAAGGGCTGGGAAAAGGCTTTCCAAGCAAATGGACCTAAGAAACAAGCTGGTGAAGCTATCCTAATATCTAGAGAAAAAGGATGTTTCAAAAGAGAAGTCTTGTGGCAATGCCTCAGTGGTCCAGGTAACTACCAGAACTCGGAAATCTGCGACGGAGACTAAGGCAGCAGAGATCTGGAGTGGAGTGCTGAGTTCTGGCAAGCAGCTGCATCTTTCTTCCAGTGAGTACCTGAACAGGGCTGATGTGAATTATGTAAAGTCCAGATTTTAAGAATCATACTCTCTTCAGGGATCTCCACAGACTAGTGGGTGTCCTCCCTCACTGCCCTTGTGGGACAGTCTCTGTGTGGGAGAGGCCTCGCGTGATTTTGTCTCTGGTGTTCCTCTGGGGACTTCTGTGTGAGAGACTGTATGCTCCAGAGCCAGCTCTCGTGTCCTTTGGCTGGTGCCGGAGTGTGAAATAGTCCAACATGGGAAACAAGGGATGATCCCAATCGGGAATCATGACATTTTTTTTTTTTTTTTTTTTGGATGATGGTTATGTTCTGTTTTGAAATAACCTCTGTGTATTTCATTTGTTTTCTTTTGCCTGGCGATCTCTGAGCAGGCTTCAGATTTTGACAGTTGATGAAAGATAAGACAAGCATTAATGTGTGGGTGAAAAGCTTGGTGAAATTCTGAGTGAAGTTTTAGTTAGAGTTGGTTGAATTTGGGATTGACTGGGAGACCAAAGATTTAAAAAGCAGAAGATTCTCTCAAGACACAAGTTGTGTGATAATAGTGTGTTTTGTGTGTGTGAATGAGAATTTGTAAATGTTGAATTCTAGGCTTCGACAATCATTGTCAGTGCAGATCAAGCTGCAAGTATTTTTTCAAATATCTTAAGTTATATTTTCTTTTTCAGAGCTGCTTCTTATTTGGGGCTACTTTTTTTTTAATTGAGGCGTAATTCATAAAAGGGTATATTGTTTTGATGAGACTTTTTACAACTGTGGCTGGATGTCTTTCTTTAGTCTTCCAAGAAGGGCCATTTTACTTTTTAGAGTTACTTTTTAAAGTCATGAGGTCAACAACTTGGACTACTATGCATGTAAGTGCTAATGCAAATTAAAACCCAAGTTGACCTCTAGCAGCAGTTCATTCTATGTTGACAGTGAGAGAACACTTTGCCTGTTAGGATACTGTTACTCGTGGACTGAAATGCTGAAGAAACCCCTCCCCCTATTTTGTTTTTTGCAAAAATCAAGGTATATTCTAGGGTTTCCTGGTTGACCTCAACAGATAAACTGAGATGATAGTCTTAGTTCAGAAAAGATCTGAATGTAGATTTACAGTCTACGTTTACAGCTGGCTAAGTGAGATCGCTTTCACAGTTCTGCATGTATCCCATCGGCTCCCCATTAGTCACTGAACTCTTAAAACTGGTATTGTAACATTATCACAATGTTTTGCGCCAATTTTATAAACTTTACAGTGCAATATGTGTTCCTTTTCTGAGGCAAACCAAAGGTATATTTCTCAAGGTTCTGCTGTTAACAGCAGTGTTGATGGAGGATTTTTTATACATTTGTAATAGATAGAAATAAACCAGAAAGAAAGAAGAAAAAAAAAGTGGTGGAGGAAAAAGTGAACACTGCAAGAATACTCAAAAGGGCTGAGAGTTGCAAACGCCAAGAATGGCTTTGCATAGTAAATGGAATAGAACAGCTCTGAACTATAGCTTACTTTTCCTGGTTTGGTCTGACAGAATGATTGAATGCTTTTGTACAAAAATCAGAGCCTTAAAAACAAGGATTTGGTGAGATTGTAAAATGGTGTGCCACTTTGGCAAAACAGTTTGGTGGTTGGTCAAAATGCAAAACACTGTTACTCTGTTACTCAACAAATCTACCCTTAGGAATATATCCTCAAACTACTGAAAATGTGCACCTATGAAACATGTACATGAAAGTTTACAGCAGTGTGTTGCTAATAGTAAAAAAGTTAAAACAACTCAAATAGCTATCAAATACTGGAGAGAAATAAAATGTGGCTTATTCATACAATAGAATATTATTAAGACATAAAAATGAATGAGGAACTGACAGATTGAATGACTTTGGTGAACCTTCATAATTTCATTTGTGGATCTTTCCATTTCTAATTTATAAATACATTTGGGGTTATGAATTGTAAATGTACTGCCTCCTGTCAACATTGTATACTTCTATTTGATGATTTCTGTGTCAAACATTATATGGAAATGTTTCCAAGTATTTTCTGTATTAACTGTGAATGAATAGAACAAAATAAATTGCCTGTGATGGGAAAAAAAAAAAAGTACCTTTCCAAACCATCATGATGGCTATTTACTAGATAGTTAATATAAACTGGTTAACAAACTAATAGGTGTATCTGTCTGTCTCTCTGTGTACACACACACACACACACACACACACACACACACACACACACACACACATCAATATTGGCTATGGTTATATAAGTTCATCCCATTTGTATTCCATCTTGCAGATGTCCTACATTTGTAATTTCAAAAAGACAATGCCAGAACATTTCCACAGCAATGTTTCTTTGTTTCCTGGGATCCTGACTTCTAAAGGACCCAGTCAGGAAGGGCACTTTTTATTATATCCTACATTGAGGAAAGTGGTGTCATCTTTACCAGGGAGATCAGGGAGCTTATCTTTGAGATTCCATAACATGATCTGCAGTAAACAGAATATATGGATTTGCAGAAGAGGCTTCCAAGCAAACCAAGAAAGCAATGAGATACTAAGGAACCTGGCTTCTTTTCAGACCTATAAATCTTTTAGCTTTTTAGAAAGTAGTATGTTGATTGGGTGGGTGGTTTACAAGTGAAGATGAAGAAGCCACAAATAAAGGTCAGAAAAAGAACCTAGAGAAATACACCATGACATTTATGCCTCAAAGAATTTTCTAATCCATATAGTTGGCCTGTTAAGTGAGTAAACGTTTGCTTCATAAGCAAGAAGAATTAAGTTGTTTCAATAACATGCTTTGAAAAATGAAAACGGACATTGACAACATTTTTCTTGTAAGAATTCTATCATTGCTGACTAGTAAAGAGATTGAGAAAATTATGCCTGACGGTCTTAAATTTTTATAGATGTTTCTAAAATGTTCATTTAGCTCACCTCTGGTAACAGATTGTGCAAAATGATTTATGAATGGAGCTGATTTCCATTCCTCTGATGGGTGCTTTATTCACTTAATGATCACTGGCAAGTGGCGGAGACCATAAAACTTCAAGTGTCACTAACAAGACTTCTTAGCTCTTACACTATAAAATATAATGTGTGAGATTTACTTTGAAGATATGAACCATTTTTTAAAAAGCTAAAAGGAAAAGGAACACACTTAAGCAAACATACAGCCTTTATTGTTTTTTGTAGGTAAATACTTTAAAAATTAGCTGTTTCATACAAAAAATGGACTATCACCATTACAAGCAATGTGAGTGGGGTCCAGGAAGGATGATATATTAATGATGGATAATGTACTAATTTTATACAAGTAGAAAATAAATTACTTGATAACTAAAACATCACTTCCTGCAAAATTATGTGAAAAAGTTGACATAATGACCAAGTGATTGGCACTTCTTTATTCTAACTAAAAGAGAATGCAGCACTGTAAAATAGATGTTATCGAGTTTATTAGGTGCTGTTCCATTTATATTAAAAGTTTATGTAATGTTAGCAATTTAGGGCTAGAATCCTTCCAGTGTACCCTGAGTAAAGATTTTCTGGTTTCTATGGGTGTTTTGAAAAATAAGTTTAGCTTCAAAGGTCTTAGTGTTAATCAGGATAATATCCCTTGCCAAGTTACTATTGAGAGGCTATGGTCAAATTTGCCTCCCTATCTGGAATTCCTGTGAACATAATGAGAAAGGTGACTGGTGGGTACTATATGATAAAGTATGACATATTACCAAAGTTGGCCTGTGTCTCCTGGCACTTCAGCATTCTGAGAAGTGACAGGAATAATATAGCAGAAGTTAAAAGATTCTATCACCTAATGAATTTCTATAAACAAGACCCAGCAAATGAGGCACGCCACTAATTCAAAACAGATAGATGTGCAATGAACTACATATGACTCAAAATATTTAGCCACTACCATAACAAAACCTCACTATTTATAGCAAGTTCATCGTATCAAAATCAAAGTACATGAATATCAGACTCAAGGCCACTCTAGCAAATTTCTTCTTGGCAATGTTTTCTTCCATATGTCAGAGAATGGTGAGTAACAAAGCATAACTACCATTAAAAGATCCATTGATATGAAAAAGAAACTTTTCATTGTGCAGCATTCATTTTGAATAAAGCAAATCCTCCAAATACATACCATGTTCATCTGTGGCATATATTTTAATGGTGATTGATATACAGTTTTATAGCCCTTGTCATTTAAATCAAATATATTTGTTTGGCATAATGATTGTGGAATCTCTCTCTCTCTCTTTCAATAGATTGTAATTCATTTAAAGCATAAAATCTTTTCTTCTTTAATTCAGTATTTATTGTTCACAATGAGCACAAGTGATGAACTCTAGTATCTGATATTACCATACATAATTTAATATGTGAATGCAATTACATTTGCAGCTGATTTTCATTGGAATACTATATCAGAGTACCATTCTTCTCTTAAATTTCAAAATACTTCCTATATAATTATGATATCCATGAATTTTATTAATATTAATATTTTGAGCTTATTTTTATCATAGTCACAAAATTTAAGTTAATAATCAGTATACATTTATTGAAAAGTAACCAGAACAATTTTGTGTGCTTATCATGTCTTTGCACACTTACAATTACATAATCCATTAGACAAATATCTTTACCATAAACAAACTTTGTTTTGAAAAAAATAATAGTGTATTGTTTCATAAACTTTATTTTATGAATAAAGATAAAGAATAAAGATAAAGATAAAGAATAAAGAACAGAATGCCAATTTTGAGTATAGCACTAAAATAATTTAATATATTGGGGATTAGAACAAAAAGAGGCATATCCTGAAATTAATTACTGACATTCATATGCAAATATATTGGTTATATGACACAATCCTCTCTTAAAAATGTAGAAACTAAAGTCAGTGAGATGATTCAGTGAGAAAGACATGTGTATCACAACACTGAGGTTATGAGTTTGACTCTGGGCATCCACATAGCAGAAGGAGAGAACCAACTCCTACAACTTATCCTCTTACCTCTGCATCTCCACACACATGCCATAACATTAACACACACACACACACACACACACACACACACACACACTAAATTAATTAATTAATTAATTAATTAATTAATTAATAAACACAAATGCAACTGCTGAAACTCTAGGAAAGAATCTGAACTGTCTTAATTTAGGCTGAAAAAATGAGTTTCTATAATGGAATTTAATATTTTAAATATGTAATTTTTTGAGAAATACTATTTATTTACTATCAGTTTAGGGAATACAGTATGATATAGGGACACATAATGTGATGGCTAAATAAAGATAATTACATATATGCTACCTTTTTTTGTTTAGCTATAATTTTATATATTTTCCTTGTTTAGCAAAGAAGGAGTTTAAACAGGGAAAGCTCTTTAGTTTGTGTAGGGTTTTATATGGATTAAAAATAAAATTATTGTAAATATAGGTGTATTGAATTACAAGATATAAGAGTCAGGAATTTTGGAAATTACTTCAAGTTTACTGACCTATGTATTCATCTTATTTCAATGTGCAAATTATTCACTCATGCTGATGGGAAAGAATAACTCACAAAGAATATCAAAATTTACCTCCAAGAGTAAAAGAAATATGATAACAAATAAAAATTTAAGGGCAGTTATTGCTAATGGACCTGTTTATCATGCAAGAAATGTTAAAAGACAGTCTTCAGATACGAAGAAAATCATGTTGTTATAAATATAAATTTGTATAACTGAGATAGAAATTAGATTGAATATGCCATTCACCTATTAATTAATTTTAGTAACTATTAGTTTACAGAAACAAAATATCAAGCCAGCAATATGTAAGATAGTAGAATGTACTCATAAATAAAATCAGATTTACAAGAAATGGGAAGAGATTGGGCTACTCTAGTATAGCTTGATTATCAAACCTGAAATATGATATTGTTGTTTGATATTAGATCTAAGTTACTGGAAGGACACAGCAAAATCTAAGGCATCCGCTGTTTATAAAGTATAATAATGTTATTGATGGGATAGAAACAGAAATATAATCATGTGTAACAGTAAATTAAAAGTAGAGGAGGCAGAATATGTGGGAAGCATTTTTTTCTCTAAAGAACAAATGAAAATAAGAAAAAAACTAGAACAAACCAGGGAAATGATAGTTCTTAGATTATATTTGTTAGTTGTATGTTCAATTGTGACTATTTTAATTATAGCAATTTAAAGATTGAGATGAACAAACAAGCAAGAGCACAGATCATAGGCCAAGGTACACCTGCACTCCTCATAATCATGAAAACAGATACCTGAGATTCATAAAATTATGATCAGTGCATCAGAATTACAAAATAAAAGCCCACTAGAACAGCTATGTTAATTTAAAAACAGCATTCAGTTTAGTGAGAAAAAATGAAGATAGGAATTTAACAGTGGCAAATGGGTCACATTTCCAAGAATAAACAGCATATGTTTATTAATAATTATAGATATAAAGGTAGGTTTCATCATTTCTAAGAAGCTTGGAAAATTACAAAATTCTATAATGTGGCTGATCTTTAATATTATTTCAAGCATGCAGAAGACTTTGTATTACATGGGTTATTTGCTCAGAACTTTGAAATTTGTCAAAATGACATACAAATAATACTTCTGCCAACTATAAAAGTCACATTTCTCAAGATCAAATAGAACAGTAATCCAGAAAGACCACCTACACACCAACACAATACCATTGAAGATTTACAAAATTGTTTATTATGCAGAGAATTTCACCAGCTCATAGCAGACTGAAATAGGAATCAATATGAAAACAATGTTGAATTCTTCTGAGTATTTAGAAAATGATCACTGTACTTCAAATTAAATGTTGACCAGTGTACACTCATTATGTTTCATATTGTGTTGAAACAAAAAACAATGTTAGCACAAACTCAGAATTAAGTAGATAAAGTGAAAGCAGTACTTTAAGAGAAATCTATACCTGTAAGAAATACAAACTGGAAGACTAGAATATTAGAATTCCATATAAAAAACAAGGAGTATTGTTAAGAATCCACATGTGGAGCATGTGAGTTGATCCAATAAAATCTCTATTGTCAGATAGTACATTCCACACATAAATATCCCAAAGAATTAACAAAGTATAATTCTTGGAATTAAGAAATTATTACAGCAAAGTCAAAGTTTGTTAATATATAATAGCTTTTTTTAATTATAGCTAATTAAAACTTAGAATTGACATTAAAGTCACAATGTATTCTATAATAACCAACATGAAAAATATATATAAGAAAAAATGTGAGATATATACATCTTGTACTATAAACCTTTGATGAAAATTTTTTTAAAAAATGTAAATATATAGGATGACAATGTGTTCATTAATTGAAAAAAAAACTTTAATTTGGAATGCCTCATTCCTTCCAAATATGAATTACAGGTTCAACATTATTTGCTAGATATACAAACTGTTTTAATATTTATTGAAGTGGAAAAGGTCCATAGTAGCAAACACAATGAGTAAAAGAAGAAATTGTATGTTTTATGCTAATTGGCATAATGAGGTATATAGTAGGACAGGCCTATGGGGTTCAGCATATTGGCTCAAACCAGTTGTGAAGGCATACACATAGCGTACTTCCTTATGAGTCAACCTGGAGTCTGCCTGAGGACCTAGCAACAGGGTCTGTCAGAGGTCTGGATTGTGCCTAGCTAATGAGGGGCAACCATGCATTATCACCAGATCAGGATACAACCTGGGTGCTGGGAGGAGGTTATATAAGGCCTCTCCCAGTACTGAATAAAGAAGTCTGCTGTTTGCCTTTCACTTGACTCCCGGTGTCTGTGTTGTGACATCGCACCTTCTTACCCTCCTCTCCTGAAGGAGTCCTTAGGAACCAGTAACATTTGGTGCCTGAATGTGGGAGTTCTATTACTTTCGCTTTCCCACACAATTCTGATCTTCTCTCTCCCGTCACTTGTGGTGCTGGCCAGTGCCCCCAAGATGGTGTGTTTAGGTGAGAAGGCCTCTCAGTGTTCTGTGATTTCATTCTCTTTGGCAGTAAGCATTGGGACCTCTCTTTTCTTCTTTTGTGCTGTTTGTCATGTTTGTCTGCCCGTCCCATTAGGAAGGCACATTTTTTTTTCTTTTTCAGTTTCCCCAGTGACTCTGCATAAGGTCTGAGTCCCCTGGAGTCAGAACCAAGGATCTGTTCCCAAATGCCATCCTTCTTCTAGAGACACCATGTGGGCATATGGCCGTGGCTTAAAAAGCCACAGAAGTCCCCCACTAAGCATAAAACATAAGGATCATATACAAATTTCTATATCTGTTGACTGTCATCTTCTCTCTGACTGTTGCTTGCTTGTTGTCTCCTTCTACATGATGAGTAACCACTTCATTACCTCCTCCCCTTCCATGACTAACCTCTCTACTACATCTGATGAGGAAGAGGCAGACAGTTTGACCCAAGAAATCTGTCAAGGAGAATACAGCCACCATTTAGATCCCAGGAGCTGCTCCCTCCTCATCCCAGCCCCGCTTCTTTGGGTGTCAACCCCCTGCTAGGGTATCCCTAAAGCAATATGCCCTAGGACATGCCTGCCTCAGAGGCTGGCCACTACCCTGCTCCACTGTATACCCCTCACTGCCCATAGCCAGCCCCATTCATAACGGGGAGGCCTGCAGAGGCTTATCTGGTTAATGTGGGTCCATCCCTGGTTTCCCACACCCATAGGTGACTCTCCCTCATCCATAAGGCGGCTAATGATTTGGGCCCAGACTCACCTTACTTCAAACAAGTCCTTACTCAATGGGCAATGCAACTACAGACATACTTTGATTGGTATAGTCTGCTCAAAGCTGTGTTGGAACTGGCTGCCTTTCTTAGCTGAAAATCAGCTTATGATGATCAAACAGAAGTTCAAGCATGAACAAACCTCTTAATTAATGTTCCAGTGAACCTTGCCATGCTCACTGGATGAGGTAACTTTGTTCATCCCATCCATCTGGCAAAGATTGGGCATTGAGCCTACTACCAATAGGTTTCTTACTTGGCCTTCAAGGTTCTTAACACATGTAACCCCCAGGACCCTTCAGCTTACTTTTACAATCTTGTCCAACTTCCTGGCCCATGTTAATGAGTCAATAGAGTGCAGAGTGGATATGGGCTCCACTAGAGAGATGTTCATATTATATATATATATGTGTGTGTGTGTGTGTGTGTGTGTGTGTGTGTGTGTGTGTGTTTGTGTGTGTGTGTATGCAGATGACTATTGAAGACCCATGTTGGCACTGTGCTTGCTGCTTCAGTTTCTGTGAATTCATATGCAGCTTGCCACTCTGTGATCTGGAATCCATTCAGGATACTACATGGGTAACTAAGAAACAGGAATTAGATATCCCAGAGACCTACAGTAAAACTAAACAGTACTGGTACTGGTCTTAAAAACAAAACAAAACAACAACAACAAAAGGCATCAAAAAATGACTCCTAATAATACTTTTCTATATTCATATGCAAGCAGATGCTAAGAAACCTACAGCCAGACATTGCACCCAGAGAGAGAGAGAGAGAGAGAGAGAGAGAGAGAGAGAGAGAGAGAGAGAGAGAGAGAGACTAAATGGAAGTTCTCCATCAAATCCCTTTCCACCAAAGCTCAGAGAATTTCACAGAAGAAGAGTCAGAAAGATTGTAGGAGCCAGAGAAAATGAGGGACAGTGGGAGAAAAAAAATATTTAAAAATCACATGTGTGATGAAGTTTTTAAGATCAATTAGTCAGGCTTCCCTAGAGGAATAGAATTGATAGGATGAATCAGTACATAGAAAAGACGTTTATGAGAGTGGCTTAAAAGCTCTGGTCCTGCTAGTCCAACAATGACTGTCTATCTAGAGACATTCCAAGAATACAGTAGTAGTTCAATCCATGAAGGTGAATGTCTCAGCAAGTCTTCAATATACAGCAGAATCCCGAGGAAGTAGATTCTAATGCCAGTGATGGAATGGACTTGCCAGCAATATCAAAAACAAGCAGGCAAAGAGTGATAGCTTCCTTTTTCCAGGTCCTTTATATAGGCTGCCACCAGAAGGTATGGCCCAGAATAAAGTTGAATCTTGCGTCTTTCAAAGATCCAGATTAAATGCAGGTCTTCCCCTTCATATGATTTATTTAAGAAAAAACTCCATCATAGTTGTACCCAGCCTCTTGGGTTTTAGTTAATTTCAGATGTAGACAAATTGATAAACAAAAATAGCCATCACAACCCTTAAAGTTCAACTAGAGGAATTAAACATCCAAATAGTAAATAGGTAAAAATTAAAATATGTCCAGGAGAACTTAGTCATTTCCCTTTCCTGGGGCAAACCATTCATTACTCTCCTAAGTTCCTCCTCTTTACCTAGCTTCTCTGGGGTTATGGATTGTAGCGTGGTTATACTTGCTTTGCGTCTAATATCCACTTAAGAGTGAGTAAATACCATGTTTTTCTTACTGGGTCTGGATCATCTCACTCAGGATCATGTTTTTCTAGTTTCATCCCCTTGCCTACCAATTTTATGATGTCATTGTTTTTTAACTGATGAGTAATACTACATTGTGTAAATGTACCACTTTTTTTAATGCATTCTTTTGTTGAAGAACATCTAGGTTGTTTTCGGGTTCTGGTTATTACAATTAATGCTGCTATGAATATAGTTGAGCATGTTTCCTTGTGGTATAGCTGAACATCTTTTGGGTATATGACCATCAGTGGTATTGCTGGTACTTGAGGTAAATTGATTCCCAATTTTCTGAAAAACCACCATACTGATTTCCAGAGAGACTGTACAAGATTTTACTAGTGAGTAAACTAGGAGGAGGGGAAGAGGGGAGGGCTTGGGGGGTGGGGATGTGAGGGATCAAGATGGCTGAGCTGGGGGAGGGACAGAGAGGGAGAGCAATAAAAGAGATATCTTGACTGGGGGGAGACATTGTGGGGTTAAAGAGGAACCTAGTGCTATGGAAATTCCCAAATACCCACAAGGATGACCCCAGTTAAGACTCCCAGCAGTGTTGGAGAGTGTGCCTGAACTAGCCTTCCTCTGTAGTAAGATTGGTGAGTACCCTAATTATCATCATAAAACCTACATCTAGTGACTGATGGAAGCAGATGCAGAGATCCATGGCCAATACTTGCCCAAGCTCCTGGAGTTCAGTTGAAGGGAAGAAGGACGGATTATAAAAGCAAGGCAGGTCAAGATCATGATGGAGAAAACCACAGAGACAGCTCACCCAAGCTAGTGGGAACTCATGGACTCTGGACTGACAGCTAGGGAGCCTGCATGGGTCCCAACTAGGCCCTCTGAATGTGAGTGACAGTTGTGTGGCTTTACCTGTTTGTGGTACCCCGGACAGAGGGACCAGGACTTATCCTAGGTAATGAACTGGCTTTTTAGAGCCCATTGCCAATGGTGGGAGGCCATGCTCAGCAAGGATCCAGGGGGAAGGGGCTTGGTCTTGCCCCAACTTGGTATGCTAGCCTGTGTGGACTACCCAAGGGAGGCCTTACCCCCTATAAGGAGTAGATGGGGGGAGGTGGGAGTGGGAAAAGGGGAGGGAAGGGGAACTGTGGTTGGTATGTAAAATAGAAAAAATAAAATAAAACCTTAAAAAACTAAAATATGTAAATATTACATAATTTTTTATACATAACAAAATACTTGTGTGCTGTGGGATAGTCTACATTGATAGGAATTTGGTTCATTGACACAAATTTAAGGTAAATTTTGTTATACTATATGTCTATTTCTACTCTTTTTTTAAGGTATTATGTTTAGGCAACTCATTTAAAATTGCAATGTATAATTAATTAAGAAACAGATTACAATTAGTTATCTAAGATAAACTTATAGTTATGTTAGCTTTCTAGGTATACAAAGATATATTTTAATTAGCTAGATTGTCTTCAAACACTTGAAAGACCTACAGAATACGGAATTTAAAATGTTTTAAGAACTTAGGCTTTTTTGACAGCGAGACACGTCTGCTCCAGGAAGCACCAATTACTTCAAAGAGAATGATGGTCATCGAAGAAACCCATTATGGAGTTTGCTTACAAAATAGAAAAGCCTATCCATTTGGGCAAGAAACTGCTTTTGCCTGTACTGCTTAACAGTATGTTGTATAAACTGGACATGCAGAACCCATAGGAAAGTGACCACTGAACTTTGCCAAAACATGGCAGAATTGTCCTTCAAGTTTTTGTTTTGCAGAAAAAAAACCTGCCAGACATTCTGCAGGACACAGAAGGAAGTGACTGATGAATGTTGTCATTAGACAGAACAAATTTTCTGCTTCATTGTAAAGTATGCCAGAGATTCTAGGCCTGTAGGCTGAAGATAGATGCCCAACCACTACAGAGGAACTTTTGGTGACTGTCCAGGCAGGCAGATGTCTCTAATTTCTAGAATTTTGAAAGTTGCTTACAATACATTTCCTGTTTACTTAGATAATATTATGTCCTTCTTGGGTCTTTGATGGAGTTGAAGACTGGATAGTTATAATCATAGTTTTCCTTGGTTATGATAAAAGGTAAATTAGATATGAAACTTTAGACTCAAAAATTACAGGATAGATGATACAGTATTTTTTTTAATTTTGCCAAATACAAACAGTCTAGATGTTGTAACTGTAATTCTTGCTTGATAATTGTTTTGTTATATGTAATTTTAATATGTCAAAGTTAAAGCCTTCCTTTTCTTCACAAAAAAAGGAAAAGTGCTGTGGGATGGTCTTTCTGTATGCTATGAATATGTGTTTCTACTATTGGTTAATAAAAAGGCTGTTTTGGTGTATGGCAACACAGCATAAGAGCCATGTGGGAAATTCAAACAGAGAGACAGGAAGAAGAAGGGCAGAGTCAGGTCAGAGGCCAACCAGCCTTCCAAGGAACAAGTTGCCAGCAGACCAGTAATTCCACGGCCACGTGGCAAAATATAGATTAATAGAAATGGGCTAATTTTAGATGTCAGGATTAACAAACAATAAGCCTGAGCTGCAGACCAAGCAGTTTGTAATTAATATAAGCCTCTGTGCGTTTATTTGAGACAAAGTGATTGCTGGACACAGGAACACTTCTGTCTACACAGGTGTTAAGAGTCCATCAGGTTAACATAACCACTTAAAATATTTAATACTTTGTTATAGTTACTTTTCTTGTTTTGACAAAAACAAGGTCCATTTTGTCTTATAGTTTGAAAGTACAGTCAATTAGAATATGAAAGTTTTGGCAGCTTCAGGCAGCAGAGAAAGCCAAATGCAGATGCTCAGCTAGCTCAATTTATTATTATTCACTGAAGGATGTCAGGCTATGAAAATGGTGCTACCCATATTTATGTTTGTCTTCTGATTTTAGTTAACTCCATATAGAGGTGCTGCATAGATATATCATAGGTTTTGTTTCCATAACAATTTCAAATGTGGTCAAGTTCACTCTATTAGTTGTTAGATAACTTGTTTAAGAGCAGGCATTTAAATGTTGATATCATTGAGTAGTAGTAAACACATAAGCCTTTTTATTATGTTACAGGGTACTCAAAAGTAGCATAAACCAATCTTAAATGTGAAAGGACCATCAGCTGTCTAAGTATTTGGGGGAAATTATGAGTGTTCCAAAGGACATAAGAGCTATAAATAAAAGACAGATTTATGTTATTTGTTCATAATATAATCTTTTCTCAATTCATTCTTTCCTTTGAAAGAGTTGCAATTTATGGAACCCATTTTGTATATTAAAATTCTGATTATTATTTTCCTAAGACTCTATATCATAGCTATAGAAACTATATTTTGAAATATTTGAAACTATATTACATTTATTGGTCATGGATGATTAAAGAAACCCAAGATGAAGCAAAATATATACTATGTATGTATAAACGTGTTAATTAGCTACAAGTTGAGTTAGTAGATTCTAATGTATTTATTGGTGTGGCTGACAATATTTTCAACAGGACAAGATCTAGATTCACCACAGAGATAGTCTTTTGGATATATCTATGAGGAATTATCTAGACATTAATCTATAATATTAATTGATATGGGAAGATCCACACTAAAGGTAATCAGCACAGTTCACTGTGCCTGGCTCCAGAATTCCATAAAAAGGAGAAGGTGATCTGGACGACAGTATTCATAGTTCACTGTTTCTGAACTGGGAATATATGTGAATATCTGAGGGCTATGCCTGCTACCACAGCTTCCCTGCAATGATGGACGGTGCCTTTAAACTTTAACCAAAGATAAGACTGACTTCCCTCAGTTGCTTCTGCCAGATATTTGGTCACAGCGATGATAAAAGTGACTCACACAGATATTACAAACACTCACTCCACTATCATTCCACACTGTACATAAGAGTTTTCCATTACTCTTTCAAAATTCTGTCTAGTAAAATTTAAGATACTATTGCTAACTTGCTGGGTTTTTCCACATGAGCAATAAATAAGAGTTCACCTGTTAAATCTAGAGAGTCTTTAAGATATTCCAACTTACTAATAATATGGGTTTTAGACACTGTAGCAAAAAATAATTGAGTATATTATAATACTGATTATTCTGAGGGAAAATATACTTGCTAAACTTGTTTATATCATTGGAATAATCTTATAGGGTATTCAGATCAAATCAATTAAGTAACAAACTGAAAATTTAAAAGCCAAGGGAAATTATTTTGCAATCATCTTGTTTCAGTTATGTGAACAATTGGGTTTATTTTAATACTGCATTAATGTTTTGTTTTCATCTGACAGGACTCAAGCCACTGTGCCCAAGGCTGCTCTTCCTTTCTGCCTCAGTTTGCATTTGGGAGACTATCCGGAGCATTTGGAAGGACTACTGCCAGTTTCCATAGCTATGCACAGCTGGAAATACCTTTGAACACAGTTGGTCTTCAGCTCAAGATTTCATGTTTTCGTCATCCTGGATTCATTAGGATTGAAGCTTTAAGAACAAAATTCATTGACTTCATATATAGAAAAAATTAACAACTGTTACTATTTATTTTCCATTAAACAGAATTGAAATTGATAAGTAATCTTGTTTCTAGTGCTTTTTGTTTTTGTTTTTGTTTTTTGTATAGGGAAATTATGTACATTTTATGCATGGTTTTCTCACTGCCTTTATGTATATTTGTTAAAAATTCTCAATTGCCAGCTTTGGTTTCTCCATCTTTACCGTGTAAGCAAATAACAACTGGCAAAGAAAAGTGCTTTCAAATTTCCATGGCAACAGCTACTTCCTTAAATTCCTTTTGGTACCTAAAATATTGCTTGTTAACTTACTTTTCAAATGCTTCATTTTCTTCTTGTTACCTTTGTTGTGGTTTTTCATCCAACACTGTTTCATGTTCCAGAGGGTCTCCCTTGACTCTCGAATAATAATTGATGTCTCATAGCAGCACAGGCAAAGGATCTGGCATAGCTTGTAGTAGACTACGTGTTGCATTGAATTTTAATGCATTCTCTAATTTTGTAAACAAATTGTTTTTCATTCTTTTAAAATCTAGCACTTACTTAATATCCTTCATAAATGACTGAATTGAGAAAATATGAATAGGACTTCTTGAACGGGATTTCCTGATATCAATGTATCTGCCAGAACCAGTAGTCAGAAAGAGCAATGCTATTTTCAAAATGTAAACTTACCTTTCCGTGTTGTCTTATTTAGGGTTTCTGTTACTGTGAAGAGACACCATGACCACAGCAACTCTTACAATGACATTATTTAATTGTGATGGTTTGCTTGTAATTCAGAGGTCTATTAACATCATCTACTTGCATCAGTGTGCAAGTAGACATGGTGATAGAGAGGTAGTTGCTACATGTTGATATGAAAGCAACAGGAATTAGAATGACTCACTGGATGTTGCTTGAACATGTATTAGAGCTCCAAGCGCACCTCTACAGTGACATTCTTCTTCCAACAAGACCACTCTTACTCCAATAAGATCATGCCTCCCATTAGTGCCACTCCCTTTAGGGGCCATTTTCTTTCAATCCACCACACATATCAATGATAAATGGACAGATATTGACTTCAATAATATTGTCTGTCTGTGGTAATGAAACCATGACTGTTTTTTACTAACAAATTAACGGAAGATTTTCCCATTCTTATTTTTTTCTTTATCTTCTTGTCAAATTACACTTTCTAATTTTACTAAATGAGTAATTTAAGGCAAATACACTATTTTGAATTAAGATACATTCACTTTGAGAATGTTAATATGTTTGAGAAAGGAGAAGTCATTTTCAATTTGTACATTAGTACTAGATTTCCCAAAGTCAATACTCATGCAAATTATTTGCTCTAGTATTTACTAGAGTTTCAGAGAAAAGGGCATGTCTTATAGTTTGGGGATATGATAGGACAATTTAATCAGTAAAATACCTAAGAGAATTTGTCTACAAATACCTTGGATGATTACAACTTTCAGTAAACAGAATGATTTTAGTTTACTATTGCAATGCCCTAATAGACCTTGTAAAATAAATCTTGGTGTAAATTCCATTAACGATTTATAACAGTGATTTTATTTAAGACATTTTGGCTTTGTGCAAAAATGCCAAGAAATAAACATGAAGGGGATCTCTGAAAGATGCTAATTTAGAATGTTCATATATTATTTATATGATTTGTCTCACTGAGATCTGATGTGCTGTGAAAGAAATGGTGAAAATGATAGTAATTTTTCATTTGATCCACTAGTTATCGATCCCAACTACTATAAATTCTGCATGTACATGGGAGAGAAAGAGAAGTCAAGATGTATTTAAAGATAACCCTAAATCAGAACTTTGAGGATAGGAACACACAGAGCAATGTTCACACAGAGAAATGTGTATGTAAATGCATAAAACACAAGGAATATTAGCTGTCTCTAAATCAGAACTTCAAGGACAGGAACACACAAAGCAATGTTCACACAGAGAAATATCTGTATAAATACATAAACACAGGGAATATTAGCTGTCACTGAAAAGAAATGTATGTGTCAAAGGAAAACAAGACAGTGTTATTGCTGTTACTTTTCTATTTTTTTTTTAAATTTTGGGGTGTTATTTCAGGTAAAAGAATTATCTAGACAAAAGTTTATTCACTTGAAGTGTGTTTGTATATGAAAGAGAACTACCAAGAGGACAAAAGAGAGGGGGAAAGAGAAGGAAAATAAAGCACAATGTGTCACTGTCAACTTGAAATTAGGGATTTTAGTATATATAACAGAATTCATACAATTTCACCACATTTATCCATTCATTTCATTTTAATTCTCTTCTATAGTGACAAATCTGCTTATTCTGCCATCAACTCTATCAATTATTCTTCCCCATGAATAAATTGATAGCATTAATCTCCACACTAATTCCTATTTGAATAATTACTATTCCAAATTGTGTGACTAATATTAATCCTCAGAAATGACTGATATTGTGAATTTTAAATATTGCAAATATTAAATATGATACAGAAAACTTAATGTATCACATCAATTAAATTTTTTATAGGTAGTGCAATAAGGACTTAGGAGTACTCCACACTCTAAAGCAGGGCTTGTCTATAATAAAAATAACAGAATATTTGTAACTCATAGGCACCTGCTCCAGTGGACAACAGTGTATATTATAACTCAGCATTCTTCTTTGAGGAAAAGCACAGAAATTTCTACAAGATTTTTTGTTTTTGGAATGATATTGATGATCCATCCCAAAGTCGTGACTCTCCACATCAGTAGTTTCATTCCCCAATCAGACTATTGAATCTGGGAAAAAGAAGACATCAGAAGATGATAGGTAGAGAAAAGAGCAGCATAGTTGTTATGAATGGATATACAGTATAATTGAAATGACAACTCATAGGGAGTATAGAACATTACTTAAGGTATATATATATAAAATTTGGATGACACATATATATAAACTAGACATAATGGATTGTTATATGTTATACTTTTTTCTCACTTATATAATGTCTGTCTCTGTCTTGTATCTGTCTTGTCCCTGTCTCTGTGCATCTATCTCTCTATCTCTGTCTGTCTGTCTATCTCTGTATATATATATCTCTCTCTCTGTCTCTGTTTCTGTCTGTCATGTGTGGGCATGTGTGTTTGTATACCATGGCATCATTTGTAGGGGGCATCAGACAGCTTGTAAAAGTCAGTTCTCTCTGTTAAACCAAGACTATGTCTATTCTCTCATCTCTTTAACCTGTAGAACTTGTTTAATCTAAATACAACATAAATTTAACCTGGAAATATTTGGACAATGGTGTCATGGGAAACAGGGATAGAGGGTTTAGATTTTTCAGGCTATTTGTCCTCTTACATAGAAAAAGTTCACTTTAATTGTAAGTTGGTGGGGATATATGGTATTACTTAGTTTGACATTTCAATAAAATTTCAACTATTTGTTGAAGCTAGAACATCAAAATAAATATGAGATATTTATATAATACATGTATATTGGAGAAATTATTTTGGCCACTCCATGTAGTTAAAAGGATATTTATTTAATGGTGTAATTCACAAATTAAGTGAAAGGTAGGTCGCAGGGTCTGGGAAAGGTGTATCGCAGTCCAGTGGTGTTCTCTGGAGCTCTGCTCAGTTCACCTCCAATGTTCAGCATCCCGGCACAGAGAGAGCACACAGAGAGAGCGCTGGCCCATCCAGCTCTCAGGTCTCCAGGCGCCTCCTCTGGCCTTGCCTCGTAGGCGTGTAGGCGTGACAGTTGCCAGAGTCTCAATGGGGGTTGGAACTTCCAGATCCAAGCTGGAATGGCTACCCACTACATCTCCCCCTTTTTGTCTAAATAAGAAGGTTCTAAACTAATACAAGACTATATACAAAGGAATGGTTATCAAATATTGTCCAGGAATAATGAGGGATAATGACCTAGATAAGATGTAACTACAACCAATGCAAACAATATCAAGCAAGAAACACATACTAAAATCCAGAGAAGTATAGAGCATAGGTAAATGGCATGTTATAAAGATCATTCAAAGGTGTCCTAGCCTATCTATCATTTCTCAGGTACCATTATGTTCCTTCTCAGGTCTTTGATGTGGTTAAAGACTAGATAGTTGTAATTTTCTCAGTTATGATAAAAGATAAGTTAGATATAAAACATTAAACTCACAAATATAAGATAGATAGGACATCTTCTTTAATATTGTAACTGTAATTCTTGCTTGATAATTGTTTTGTTATATGTAATTTTACCATGTTAAAGTTAAAACCTTCCTTTTTAAAAAAAGAAAAGGGGAAGTGCTGTGGATATCACTCTATATAAATAAAACACTGATGGCCAGTGACCAGACAGGAAGTATAGGCGGGACAAGGAGAGAGGAGAATTGGGGAAACAGGAAGAAGGGGAGAGAGACACTGCAGCCACTGCCAGGACAAGCAGCATGTAAAGACGCCGGTAAGCCACCAGCCACGTGGCAAGGTATAGATTTATAAAAATGGGTTAATTTAAGATATAAGAACAGTTAGCAAGAAGCCTTCCACGGCCATACAATTTATAAGTAATATAAGCGCCTGAGTGATTATTTTATAAGTGGATTGTAGAACTGCAGGGCTTGGGGAACCTGGAGAGAAGCCCTCCAGCAACACATGTAGTATAATATCTGAATATCTACAGCATGGTAATAATTTTGACATTCTTATGAACTTTAAGAATGGGAAACGGGTTCATTTACATCTTTACAGAACAATATGACCAAGGCATGCTGAACTGAGTATGTATTCTCTTCAAATTGACACATCACTACAAATGGCATTCATAAACTTAGAAAAATATAACTTTGATAAAAAGATAAGTAACATGTCAAAGGTCATGAAGGAAAATTACCAATATTATCTTAATGAGAAGTTTGTAAATTCTGTCTGAAGAAGTTCTGGAAATTTGAACATTATTTTGTAATCTTTTCTACATAGAAAATTAATAGGGAGTTTGTAGAAAAACCAGCATTTCTTCTCTGAGTTGGCTGAAGATTTCATCAAAATCAAGTTAATAAGATTTGTGACATTTAGCCGGGCGTTGGTGGCGCACGCCTTTAATCCCAGCACTCGGGAGGCAGAGCCAGGCGGATCTCTGTGAGTTCGAGGCCAGCCTGGGCTACCAAGTGAGCTCCAGGAAAGGCGCAAAGCTACACAGAGAAACCCTGTCTCGAAAAACAAAAAAAACAAAAAAAAAAAAAAAAAGATTTGTGACATTTTCCCCAAAATAGTATTCAAGAGGTGATATTTAATGCAAACCCGACTTCATTTGCTTTGAATTCATCAAGAGATTTTTTTGAGTTAAAATAAGACTATCATCATCAGGAAACCTCGAAAAAATCTCTATAACCTAATAAATCCTATTGAGTTTCAAACAGAACTGTAGCTGTAAAAAAACAAAGTACTTTTCATAATAATATTTAACAAAGTCAGTAAATTATAAATGAAAAAGGAAGAGGGGAAAATTAAGTAGACTGTTTTGGTTCCCAAATCCACACTGACTCTAATATTTGCTTATATTGGTCATATAGCTCTTCATTTCCCTATGCTTAAAAGGTTAAATTTATACATAAAAATTATCTGCTCTTAAGTTTATGACAAATTTAAGGGGAAAATTATTAATCTAATGTAGAGCTTATTGTCAGGCAAGTATTTTATTCTAAAAGTAATCTTTTAAAAAATAATCATAAAAAGTAAAATACCTAATCATTTTTCCACCTCGTTAGAAAGAATAATTCATTCCTTTTTATGTATAATTCTGTTCTACAGATTAATGATGTTCAACAAATTTGAACAAAATAATAACATTAGAAAAATGAGTCTATAGAGAGGTCCACAGAAATCCACAAAGATACCTCCACAATAGACTACTGGCAATGGTCGAGAAAAAGCCCGAACTGACCTACTCTGGTGATAGGATGGCCAATAACCCTAATTGTTGTGCTAGAAACCTCATCCAACACCAGAGGGAACTGGATGCAGAGATCCATGGCCAGGCCCCAAGTGGAGCTCCAGGAGTCCAGTTGGCGAGAAAGAGGAGGGTTTGTATGAGCAAGAATTTTTGAGACCAAGATTGGAAAAAGCACAGGGACAAATAGCCGAAATAGTGGAAAAACATGAACTATGAACAAATAGGGCCCCCAACTGGATCAGGCCCTCTGGGTAAGTGAGACAGTTGAATAGCTTGATCTGTTTGGGAGCCATCCAGGCAGTGGGACCGGGTCCTGTACTCAGTGCATGAGCTGGTTGTTTGGAACCTGGGGTCTATGCAGGGACACTTGGCTCAGCCTGGGAGCAGGGCACTGGACCTGCCTGGACTAAATCTACCAGGTTGTACTGAATCCCCAGGGGAGTCTTTGCCCTGGAAGAGATGGGAATAGGGGGTGGGCTGGGGGAAGGCAGAGGGGGGGGTTGGAGGGGGAGAACAAGGAACTCTGTGGCTAATATGTAAAATTAAATTAAATTATAAAATAAAGGAAAAGAAAAGAAAAATGAGCCTAATGAACACTCTGCTGTAATGACCGATGATACCACACATGGCAAATAGACGGCAAATATTGGTAAAACTGCAAGAGGTAATTCGGGGAGACTGCATACATTTTGATGCTACAAGAACTGAAATTCCACAAATATCAATCACTCAGTTCTAAGAAGTGACAGATATTTACCAAATATATTGCTACTGGTAACAAGTTTAAGCCAATATAAGTCAGAATAATTTTTGTCACACTTACCAAATATTTTGTGTCCCCCGGTGTGCTGTTATATAAGTTGATTTGGGTGGTGGCTCTTTTTTTCTTTTTTACTTCATCAGGAAAGTGAGTAATAGAGAATTTGGTAACAGTCAAAAGTTTCTCTGAGGATCCAGATTTTTTGTTGTTGTTGTTGTTGTTGTTGTTGTTGTTTGAAGAATGTCGAAGCATTTGTAACTTTGGACTGGAGAAGTGGTTGGATGCTATGAGCAGAGATTAATGGATCATCCTAGTAGGGAGATAGCAGTACTGAGAACAATTCAGAAGTGGAAGGTCAGCTCAGTCAATTTTAGAGGGGAATATGTTAGTAACCGGGCTAAATGTCAGTTCTGTGGTACACTGACAAATAATCTGGTTGCCTTATGCTCTTGTCCTAAAAACTTGCCTAAAACTAAGTTTTAAAATGATGCACTAATTTCTTTGGTGGAGAAAATTCCTAAACAACATTGTATGTGTGGAATTTATGATGCTTATGTAACTCTACAATGGCAATAAACAATAAGAACAGATAGAAATGAAAAATATATAGTTTGTAGAGAAAAAGAGCAAAGGAAAGCTTAATGTTACAGCTGAAGCATATACTTGAAGAAAAACCATAACTGTTAAGAATATTGACGCCATGAATGAAAAACATATCCATCTCCACTGTAATAAAGGGAAAAATGTTGTCAAAAAGACCCTACCCAGCTTAACTTCCAATTTGTAATAGAAAGCTTAAGATATCTGGAGAAAAAGAACCAGTTGTTAATGTGATTTAAGAGAGCCAGGATACATCCCAAAATAGAAATCTGGAAGCAGAACTTGGCTGGTTTTAGAGGCATGAAAGATGCAATATTAGAGGCAGGTTTCACAGGTTTTTCTATGGATTTAGAAAGTCACTGAGAACAGAAAAATAACTAATACAGGAAATTCTTGTTAATTTTCTTAGATAATGTGAAGTTAATACTGAAATAACATAAGGAAAGGCCTTCAATGTTAGGAGATAAGACTGGAATATATAAATGTGAAGTTTCATAAGAAATATATTAAAATATTAACAAGAGCTAAATATTTAAGGTTAAATTACCTTTTTCAAGATTTTATGATGACATGGACAAAGTAATTTGGCAATATGTTAATGACAGTGGTCAGTTGCCTATGCTTTTAATATTTGATGCATTCCAAAATATTTTTGGCACAATTTACTAATAATTGGTTCAAATAAATAAAAATGTGTAAGTCAAGATTGATTTTGAAGTAGAAAAGCAAATCAATATTAACTGACCCTGCCCAATGCTCTATATTTCTGAAGTTGGTTTAAAATTGAAAAGTGGATTAAAAGAGAGGAACACTATAAGACATTAGAAAGACATAGAACAGTGTCTGTAAATGATACTATATTTACAGACAAACAAAATGAATAAGACGAGACAATGAAAGTTGACCAAAATATTGGTATTGCCATTCTTACTCTCTGAGACTATGATTGTCATCTATATTTAGGGTTTTGCCAGTTAGACTTCTGTTTCTCTAGAAGAATCCTATATTTTTGATAGAATATTATGAATCATAGAACCCTTCCTCTTTTTTTTGTTTGTTTGTTTGTTTGGTTTTGGTTTTTTGAGACAGGGTTTCTCTGTGTAGCTTTGCACCTTTCCTGGAACTCACTCTGTAGCCCAGGCTGGCCTTGAACTCACAGAGATCCGCCTGTCTCTGCCTCCTGAGTGCTGGGATTAAAGGCATTCACCACCACCGCCCGGCCCCATGTATAATTTCTATTATTCAGCAATCCAATGAGGAGTAAGATTTATATTTTAAAATTTGCCTTTGAGTTAAGGTAATTTAACAACTGTTTTCACAAATAAATGAAGAGAACAGCATCATCCTTTTCTGTGCTGATTCGATTGAAAAAAAAAAAAAAAAAAGTCCTGAAATAGTCTCATGTATTTGAGCATATGCTCTCGAGTTGGTTGGTTTGGGGAAGTTTTGGGTCCTTCATAAGGTACAGCCTTGATTGGGGAAGTCTGTCACTGGGGACAGTATTTGAAGTTTTATGATCTCATCCCACTTCGAGTTGTCACTCCTTCCTCCACACTCTAATCTTTTTTCTCATTCCCATGTAATCATAAACCATCTTCTTACTCTTCCTGCATGCTGCTATGACTTCCTTACCTTGGTGGGCTCTAGGCCACTGGAATCATAAGCAAATATAAAATAAAATCTTTCTTCCCTAAGTATTTTGGCCATTGTATTTCATCACAGAAAAACCAAAAGACTGGACACATAAGCAGATGGTACTAGATATTGGGCCATTGTTGTGAAGAGCAATACCATGTAGGCTTTCTTCTGCTTTTGTTTTTTATTTTATTTTTTGAAGTTTGGTTTAGGAAAGCCATTAAGTGATGTGGGCAGAGCTTAATAAGCTGTTTTAGTAGGAGTTAAGAGGACAGTGATTTTGACAATAATGTGAACCATGGAATCCCAGTTTATAAGGTTTCCCTATGAAACAAATATTACCAACTGGTCTTGATGTCATTTGTGTGACTGATGGAATAGAATCTGTCTGTGTTCTGTTCATGTCTTAAGAACTTGCCTCAGGCTAGTTTATTTCATTTTTCTTTTTTAAAAATTTTCTACTCACTCCACATACCACCCACAGATCCCCCCTCCTCCCATCCCCCAGTCCTCTCTCCCAAGCCACCCGCATCCCCACATTCCCCAAATCAAGATTTCCCATGGGGAGTCAGCAGAGCCCAGCACACTGAGCCTAGGCAGGTCCAAGCCCTTTCCCACTGCGTCAAGGCTGCGCAAGGCGTCACACCACAGGCACCAGATTCACAGAAGCCTGCCCATGCACCAGGGACAGATCCCAACCCCATGCCCTGTTTGGAGGGCACCCAGGCAGGGGGATAGGGATCTGCCTCAGGCTAAATTTAAAAGTGGTGGACTAATGTGTTTGGTGGAGGAGATTTCAAGACAGTATTATATTGATTCTGTGAGGGGATTATTACTCATTACCCTTATGCAGGACTACAATAAAAAGGAACAGGTGAGGAAAATATAATAACATATGTGCAGTTGCAGTGAAAAATAGTATATTGAAGCTTAATGTTGCAGCCAAAGTATGTGGTGAAAAGAGGCTATAATTGTTAAGGAAATTAGGAGCATTAGAGCAAAACTTCCTGCTTTGCATTAAGAAGATAGAAATTGGGTCCTTAGTACAGCCATCACCTCCATGCTCAATTCCACTAAGCTTACTACTTGTGAAAGGAGAAAGCCGAAGAAGCACCCTGCTCCTAGAAAGGAAGTACAGACAAAAACTGTGGCTAATGTGATCAAATTAAATGATGATGTGGTTCAGGCTTTCAATATAACCTAGAAGTGCTGTCCATATGGTTATGGCTTTAGAAACAAGAAAGATGCAAAATTGAGCGGTTATGGATTATTTTGTGGATTTAGAGAACCATTGAAGCAAGGCAACTTGTGTATGAAAGCCCCTAGGATATTCCATGGAGGTGCTACAGTGAAGCCAGGGTTATGATGGAGATATTGGAGATGCCAGAGCCCCAAGACATCTGACTAGGAGACCTGCATTAAGCAAGAAGAACCATTTCCAAGCAGAGATGTATGTTGTAGTTGGTTAAGCTGGAGAGATAAGACATTAAAGTCTTTGATAATGAAGCCACAGATACTGGAAATTTGTTCTTGTCAATACTGGGTTTTACTCTTGCTTTGGCCCAATCTCTGCTAAGTGTGTAGCAACTGCACCTTTTGGAAATGGGAGTGTATATATTCTTACTGTTATATGTTAAAAGTATGTGGCTTTTAATTTGTATTTTAACAGAGTAACACTTATGAAACATTCCTAAGTCTTAGAAGATAACTTGGACTTTTGAACAGGGCTGAGACTTGGGAAGACTATAGAGGTTATTAAAGTTGAAATAAATATGTTTTGTAACAGGAGCTGGCTCCAATACTAACATGCATGTGGCTGAATGTATGATTTGAATGAGAATGGTACTCCATAGGGTCATATATATAAAGACTTTATCCTTACATGATGACATTATTTGAGAAGGTTAAAAAACTTTCAGAGGTAAGCCTTCATGGAGGATGTATATAACTTGAATCAAGCTTTGAGGCTTCAAAGCATTATTCCATTTCATGTTCTCTGCTTCTGGCAGGCCGTGAGATATTAACACCTAGCTTCTTGTGTGATGCCATGCCTCCACTGTGATGGTGGATTCTATCCTTCTGGAATCCTTAGATAAAATGCAACCTTTCTTTTGTAAATAAATTTTGGTAATGGTATTTTATCAGTGCAATAGAAAAATACATAATACAGGTATATTTATATATAATGTAGGATATATAAATCAAACATTTGCCAGGGTCAAATTACAAATGAGTTTAATTTTAATCAATACTCAGCTGTACATGTAATTTTACCATTTATTAAAACTGGCAAAATATTTTCATACTAATGAGCTGAAGGTGCTTATTTTTATATAAAGAATTAAATCTTGGCTGAATGTTTGATACTGTCAAACATGCAGTATCTTGAACATTTAGCTGATTGATATTTTGACATATTTTGACATTATGATCATCAGTACTGAGAATGACACTTTGAATAAATATGCCATATAAAATGGCAGAATATGTTTAGAGTGATTTCAGAAATTTTTTGAAATTTTCATGAAATTCAAGTGAGCAACTGAAGCATCAGTTTTTGAAATGAAGCATTCTAGCACAATACAGCCTAATGATATATTGACATGATGTATGCTGAGGAATGACAGTAGAAAATAGATTTAATGATTGTTTTCTATAATTAAGTTATGTTTTATAAGAGAAAATTCTTGGAAATTATACTAAAAGCACTACAAGTCATATCAAAATTGGATGAATTTTAAGCTAAGGTGTTTCTGGGATGATTAGTTGATGTTACATGGCATGACAAAACAGTGCTAGGTGTCCATGCTGTGGATTCAGAAGGAAGTGTGACTTCAGTGAAATTACACACTGTAATGTAGGTAAAGGCTTACAGAAACAGCTCAATGTATTACATTGTCAGTTTTTGAATTAAATTTTAGTGTTATGTATTCAGCAACTTTAACTTGCAAATTTTTCTATGACCTCCACATTGGGTTTGTAATCTACAGTTAAATAGTTGTAGTCTAGAAGATGGTAGATGTCTCTATATGAGGAAGGGACATAAAACCTGACCTGGGAGAACTAGCTGGGAGTTTAGCTAAGTGTTGATGTCTAACTTCTTAGTAAACAGTCTTGAAGAAAATGTATAAGTGCAAAACTTAAAACATTTTGAAAGATATAATTATAAGCATAACGTGCTTAGGTGATGGAAATGTTGGTCCATTCAAAAATTATCTAACTTGGTATGGCATACAAAATGTTCAGGGAAACTCAGAAAACACAAAGGTAAAGACGAGATAGGGAAGTAATGGAAGCATGATCAATGTCATAAAGGCCCTTTGGTATCTAGATTTCTATTTTAGGTAATAATAATGCACAAAACCTAGTCCACTTGGAATACTTTAAGTTTTAGAGATTCTCCATCACAGATAGCAGTAAAGAAAACCAATGGGGATAAGATTCTGAATGTAGGACCTTATTGCTCTTATCCTCAGAGGCAAAGACAGTTCATAACTCATAGTAGGATTTCAACCCTGAAATTGGAATGTAATTAACTGGGATAGCAAAGCTGGTGAAACACTCTGGAGATATTAAATGCTATTCTGAAAATTGAATGTAAGTGGTGCAGATTTGTTTATTGCTCCCCTTAGAATTTGTGCTTGCCTCATATTCCTTTCTGTTCTTCCCAGTGGACTGAATGTGGCATTGCCTCACTGCTTTCTGAGCACTCAATAAAATTCTGAATTCAGAACAGGGATTGATAAAGAAAAAAGTACCTCATAATATCCATAACCTCTTACTCACTGAGGTGTCTTGGGATTAGTCATGTCAATTGAAATAATCAATTGAAACTCTCAAAAACAGAGTTTGTGAGTGAGAACTAGCTGGGAGTTTAACTAAGCATAGAATAATCTTGTACTATGCAAAAGGCAGACATGATTAATTCATGAAGTAACTGAATTTGAGACTGGTATCTTTTCACATACCAATCTGTACTGATAATGAATGAATGTCTCAGAAAATAGGATAAAATTTTCAATATTATTTTTCACAACTGTATTATATATAAAAATGAAGTATCCTTTTTGATGCAGCATAGTAAACAAGGGGATTCATGTTGAATTCACCAGCAGCTTTCTGTAAGTGAATCACATATGATATCATGTACAGTTAAAGCTGTAAATACCAAAGGTTGTTAATTTTAACTGTTATTTCTAAAGGCGAGATCATAGCCCTGAAAAAATCTAGTCTTTCAAGGGCTGACATTAAAATCTATTTTTCTCTAACCTTCTGGCACAAAGATAGTCCAATAGTTCATGGAAATTATTATTAATTAAAATATAATATGAAGAAAATATTGGAAACATTAATTATTAAACTTTGTGTTGTACTGATTTTGAGAGTTTTAGGTCAACATTATCTTTGCTATGGACCATTCATTATTTATTCTGAATGAAAGTAACCAATGCTTCCCTAAATAAATAATTGTAATAAAATACTAAATAAATCTGACAACTCAACAAAGCTAAGCTTTGTGGCTGTCTAAATATCCTCTATCCTCCTTCTGCTTCATGTTATTGCTGTACCAAATGTATGTTGAAAGTTATCATGAAAAAACAACAGAGTTAATGAGAAAATCACACATGCTGGAAAGGCAGAATTTCTTTTCTGTGTAGAGAGTACAGATAGCTTTGGTTTAGCCAACAAGTATACAGAAAAAATGAATTTCAGCTTCCTTAGAAAATGATGTGTATACCCATAGCACAGTTAGAAAGATGATGAGGAAAAAAAAGTGTTTACTCACTCCAGAAAGCTACACAAATAACTTTTTTCAACTTTCAATTGATATTGTTTATCATAAAATGATCTTGATCTTTCCAGGCACTGGTTCCACTTCCCTTTAAAGTTAAAATTATCTGAACAAGTACATTTCCTAGCTGTTTATTTCTCAGACCAGAGCATTTGTTCTCATGGGTAAAATACTTAGAAGTATTGTGATACATTGCAATAGAGAAGAATATATTCCCAATGAAAATTTAAATAAACAAAAGAAGTATTCCCTAGGAAGAAGAAACATTAAAGGTTCTTTATATCCCAGAAACATGTATCTAAAGTACTAAAAAGCAAATTAGCAAGTGGAAGGCAGGTATGTTAGTGCTTCTCACTTTTCAGTGTGCTGAAGCATCTCCTTACTCCCCCTAAAATTCATATTGTGGTTTAGCAAGATTTAAGTTGGCAATGAGATTCTATACATAACATAATCTATGAAGCAATATGAATGTCACAGGTGATCAGATCCCAGTTTGAGGGGCAAATACACTGCATAGAAGCATCTCTGAAAATGGAGAATTCATTCACTTGTTACTTTCCAAAAGGCACTGTCAAACATGCTTTTGAAGTTGGGAGGAGCCTTGCAGATGAGATTTTATCAGAGAAAAGAAGATGGGAGAAATATTTTAAATCAAAGAACAGAACTTATTTAATTATATACAGTTTAGCTACTGTATGCAATTGAACAATGAAACCAGTAAAATATCAAAAAGAAAGTTATATTTATAAAGCAAATTAGATTTATTGGACATATTAGGATATGAACCAACATTTGCCATGAGCAATATCTCATATAAAAAAATAAAAGCAGATCACAGAGTCTTTTAATTTTTCTGTTTGTTTTGTTTTGTTTTAGACAAGTTTTCGTTGTATAGTTTTGGATGGCTTGGAATTCACTATGCAGAGTAGGCTGGTCTTGAACTCAAAGAGATCTGTCTGCCTTTGCATCCTAAGTATTGATATTAAAGACATGTGCCACCATGCCCAGCTGAAAAAGAAGATTCTTTACTCTCCAGGAAATATTAATTCTGTTTAACATAGACACTATAGAGATATATGCATGTGTGCAGACCTTGATTTTTTCAGTGGAGAGTTACTAAATGACTCTACACTCAATGGTTTGTATAAAAACAGCATGACCTTGCATTCATGGTGATTTATGTCATTTGGTTTGTAACTCATGCATTTTAAAATTATAATGTGCTTTCTATAGCCACAGATACAGAATATGGCATTTAGAAATCAAATAAACTTTTATCCTTGATATTAGATTTAATTACGACATTGATTTCAATCAAGAATGTAAAACTTATCAGGCTCTCCTTTCACTATCCATAATATACAGAAAATATTCTTGAAACTGAAAATAAGAAAAAATAATTTTGGTAATTATTTAAAAGGAATAAGTAACCATTATTTTCTTCCTCTTCCTAGTGTGAACATCATGCTTTCATTGCATTTTAGTACTGTAATGACTGTACAAAAAAGATGTAAGAATCAACACCCTTTTTCTTACCTACAATGAAATAAAGTATAGGGCTTGGGAGATTGCTAGTGGTTAAAAGGGGCTTTCCATACCAGTATGATGGATTGAGTCTGGATCTTCAGAACCCATGTCAAACACAATTCAATACTACAAACCTAAATCTAGTATTTCTGTGATGAGATGGGGGTGGACAGTCCAGAAACTCCTCAGAATCTCACAGACCAGATAGCCTGACCCATTCAGAATAATAGTAAAACAACTCAAACAGGGTAGAAGTGATAAACGATACCAGTGGTTGTCCTCTGAGCTCCACAGCAGTGTCACACTACCCCCATGCAAATGTACTTCATACAGAAATAAACAACAACAAAAAAAAACCTGTAAAATTAGAAGAAAGTTATCTTGTTCCTGAGGATTCTCACCCACATAAAAGCCCATGATAAAATGAACTGATAAGCTGCAGAAGAGCCTTCTAACACCAAAGGGTATGTTTTCATGGTCACTAAGTTCCACACAGACTATCATAGGAGTCAATGATATGTTTTTAAGAGTGCAAACATTGTAACCTGTGTCCTGAATTCCTTTAAAGAAAGGATCTGCAATACTTTAGATTCTTCCAAGAAAGTGAATTGTCTGTGATAATATTTTAGTATATTTACAAAAAAAAATTCTAAGGCAGAAGTTGGCAGAGCAGGAATAGGTCGCACTCTCATACATCTCATGAATCTTAAGGGAAATATTTCATTCATAAGTCCAAAACCTGGTAGTGAGTATCAAGAGACATGGGAGAGATCTCAGTAAACAGTTTCTGTGCTGATATATGTTTAATGTCTCTGGGAATTATTTACATATCTTTAATTATTTTTAACATTTGCATGAATATCCATTAATAAGTTATCAAAGAACTCTCTCTCTCTCTCTCTCTCTCTCTCTCTCTCTCTCTCTCTCTCTCTCTCTCTCTCTGTATGTAAAATTTCTGGAAATTTCCATAAAGAAAACTACCAAAGTGCTTTCCAGTTGAGCATCTCTCCAACAGAGAATCAAGGATTACAAAGAAATTAATATTTGCATAAGACATTTCTCCCTTTTGAGCTATATATCAGTTGTGAATGAAAATTCTTGTAAAGATGTTTCTGAAAATGCTTATTGACTAGCACTTCCGTGGTGTAGACAGGTTGGGAAGTTGCAAGTGCAAAGACAAATTATCTTAGGGCATCCTTTGCCCTCTTTAAAGTCATTCATTGCCTTCTTCTGTATACAATCTAACATCTTTTGTGGCCATTAGGAAAATCCTCTGTAATGTTTGAACAGACTTCTAATTCCTCTAACCAAAGGGATCAGAATGCTATTAGACATCATCTAAGGTGTACCGAAAACTTTCCTCTGCTTTGCTTTTACTTAGCTATCCAATTTACTCACAGGTATATTTGAAAACTTTGTTTAATGAATTTCTTTGTTCTCTTATTATAAAAAGTTCGTGACTTTGCTGCCACACAGAAATAGGATATTTAAAGAGATTTAAACCTCTGCCTGGGTCCAAAGGAACACACATTTGGCTCTAGAGCGTACCATCTCTCTCTCTTTTTTATTGGAAATACATGCTTTTTCATATAACATATTCTGATCAAGGTTTCTCCTCTCTCATATCCTCCCAGATCCTCCCTATGTCTCCACCTATCCAATTCTATGCCTTCTCTCATTTTAGAAATGAGACCAAAAACAATCAAACCACAGTAAAACAAAATAATACAAAACAAAAACTGAAATAAAAAATGCAAAAGAAACCATACAAACTTAGAGACATACATATAGGCACACACAAAAATCAATCAAACAAACAAAAACACATAATCTAAAATGTAATATATAAGCAAAAGACCAGTAAGGTAAAACATGCCCAAACAAAACATGAGACAGCACATCTCCAAAAATATCATTAAGTTTGTTTTGTATTGACCATCTACTGCTGAGCATGGAACCTGCACTTAAGTGTCATTTGTTTTCCCAATGAGATCCCACTGCAGAAGTTATTTATTTATTTATCTATCTATCTATCTATTTATTTATTTATTTATTGCTGTGGTTGTTTTTGAGTGGTTGTCAATTGCATATAGTTTCTGGGTTAAGGATAGTGGCTCCTGTCTAGTTCCCCTCTCAGTGCTGAGATCCCATCTGACTTAGACCTATGCATGTCCTATGCCTGTGGCACCATCTCTGTGTAGTCATACATGTGTCAGTCATGCTTGTCTGTAGGGTATGAATTCAGAATCACAAAGTATCCCTCTGAAAATCTGCATAGGTATTAGAAATGCTTAGAGTCACAGCAAGCTGAGTAAACAAAGGTGACATGATAGTGTCAGAGGCAGAGTAAACATTTTCATTACTTTTTTTGTCAAGTACTTCCTATATAAAACATCACACTGAATCTATGTGCAGTAATATTTTTGGATTTTCTAAAAATATAAAGAATGTTTGTAAATCATAGAGTAAACAATAATAAAAAATCGAATGTGTAAAAAAAAAAGATACAGTTGGATGTTGGAGTATTGTTCCAGATCAGGGCACAGTCTGAAAATGGGTGGATGCAAGAGTGGCGATGGAGAAATCAGACACCAGACACTTCTTCATTTTGTTTTAGGAGAGATTGACAGAGAGGAAGCATACAGGAGTCATCCCCAGTGTGACAGGTCCCAGTAGAAAATGCAAGGAGTCAGTGGGGGAAGGAAGTGAGCCAGGCAATGGTGGTCAGGAGAATCTTACAGCGTAACTGACTAGCAGCCAGAGAGCTTCTTTATTTATACAGAATTTAGTAAGCAGGGATATATTCATGATGTTCCAAAACATAGATCATATCATTTTTGGTTTGGGACATGTGTTTCACTTCCTTTTCTTCATCTTTTAGTCATCATTAATAGGCTATGTCAGAACAGAATTATCATTTCCTATCACTTTCCCTCAAGTTCTAACATCATTAATAAATAGTTATTATTCTTACTCATTAGTCCCATAACCAAATTTTTGAGAATCTGGAGGCATCTGACTGCCTGTTCTCAGGCTGGTAGCTTTGGTTGCTTCAAGGACACTAGACCAAAACAAAATATTCAAGCTACCCTGGGCATTTTGCAATGTCCCAAGCAGTGTATCATTAACTCTTAATGTTCAGAGTGCCCGAGAAAAATCCTCAGGCCAACATTGCTGTAGTTATTATTCAAATTCTAGCATAACACAATGTTTATATCTTTCTAGAATTTGTCTGTATGTCTAATCCTGGCATTATGTTGGTCCTTAGTCATATGACATTACCATGATTCTGCATTGCTAACATTTTTAAGAAAGAGAGGTCTTGTTGTCTTATACTTTTATCATCTTTCCACTCCATACTTTGCTCATCAGTATGTCTTTATGTAGGACAGAGTTATATGCCATGTAATTGTCTGAGTTGGAAGAAGCTTGTAATTTGAATTGTGGACAACTCCTCTAGCCCAACAAATCTTGTTGACCTTTTGAAGTTTACTTTGTTTGGCTATCTTGTTCTTTTGTAAGTACAGGGACAGATGTTTCAAGAATGCCACATAGCCTTATGAAGAGACCTCTGGCTTCTTTATGTGTGTCAAAACCTCCAAGGCATAAGGAAGATCTTCATGTAGATAAGGATATCTCCTTAGAAGTGGAGGGAATGGTATGTTCAGGATTGTCCTGGGGAAGCTTAGAAGGAGCATTCCTGGGAGAAATTATAAAAGATTCATAAGAAATTTTCCATTAATCCAATATCCTTGAATTGTACAAATATTAAAATTCCTCAAGTGTACAACAGGTGGAGATGAAAACCAAAGGTGGCATGGCAGCTATCATGTGGCCCCAGCTCTGCTGGTTCTTTGTCAAGCAGTTGTGTTGGCTTTATGACTTCTGCCATTCCATTTAGATATGGCTGTGCCAGTTGACAGAAATAGTCATTGACTCATAAGTATGTGAATTCTCATTTGTGACGTGACTTTGTTTTAATTATTCCATGTCAATTTGTTTCTACAGGAAATTATCAATATGTCACCTAAGAACTGTACAGAAAGATGCTCATTTTAAGAAATCTATTTAATAAACAAACGAAAGCAATTTATAAATAAGTAAAAATCAGGCTTTATATGCATGACAGGTAATATTACCTGTAAATGTGATAAATGTTATGTCAGAGATGAAGTAATTTCTAAGACACATGTCATATAAAATTGCCAAGAAACAAAATAATCAAAATTTGATATCCTTGAAGGTGTACCTGAAAGAAAAACAGAAATAAACCCTACAAATTAATAAAGTGAAAAAGACAGGTAGAAGGAAAGAAAAAGGAAAATCTGTAAAGATTTTTTTTTTTTTTTTTTTTTTGGTTTTTCGAGACAGGGTTTCTCTGTGTAGCTTTGCGCCTTTCCTGGAACTCACTTGGTAGACCAGGCTGGCCTCGAACTCACAGAGATCCGCCTGGCTCTGCCTCCCGAGTGCTGGGATTAAAGGCGTGCGCCACCACCGCCCGGCTGTAAAGATTCTTATTAGACATACAATAGCAAAAATGAGAAGCATATTTCATCAAAGTTGATGTGTAAAAACTAATAAACACTTTAACTGTTTACACTACAAGTGCATGTGGCTTGTTTCTTTGAAATTTACAAATATGTAAGTTCCTTTTAAAGGTAATCACAAGTCTACAATGCCAGATTCAAGTCTGAATGTTTTTTCTTTATGTACACACACACACATACACACACACACACACACACACACACACACGCACGCACGCACACACGCACGCACACACACTCACATACATGTGTCTAGCAGACCAGGAGAGGGCATCAGATATTATGTGGCTTGAGTTACAGCCAGTTGTGATACACCTGATATGAGTGCTGGGAAGCACACTCTGGTCTTCTTCAAGAGCAGGTGCTATGAAGTGCAGATCCAACTTGCAGTCTCAAACTCGGGTTTTTAGATATACAATCTAATTTTAATGGCATTTGCTATAATACTAATATAGACATTTAGGCTTAAAAATTGCCATAATCATTAATCCACATCTCTCCATGAGTTTTCATGCATCCCTGGACCACTTGCATACATGATTACAAAGTTTTAGAAATTTCCTACTTTATTCATAATTAGTCAGTGTCATTTGAATGTTCTGGCTTTCAGGGCTCCCAAGAAGTAGATCACTCTTCTATGTATCATGTAATTATTGCAGCAACTGTTTGTACAGACATCCGTTCCTTAGGAGGATATGGTCAAACAGAGAAGGTACTGCATTGTGGGACATATGAAAAATGATCAGATTTTAACTGTAAGATCTACACAGTTGGCTTTGAATTTACATGTGTCTAAAGATTAACCTAAACCAAGGAATCTGAAATAGCGGTAAAGTGGGATAACATATTTCTGTTTTTCTATTTCATGTTAAAGAAGCTTTAAGATACCCTGTGATGCGACAAATCAAGGCCATGTAAGGTTACAGGTCCATAAGATGGATAGAGTAATTCAAAACATGTAGAATAGTTTTCTGGATTTATACAGATAAACACTCAAATCTAATAGATTTGTTGAAATCTATATTGAACACAATTGGCATTCATTGTTATCGAGTGGATAATTTACTGTTTGCTGAAAGGACAAAGTTTCAGATGACAGTTAATTATGTTATGTAATTTTTACAGAAGTATTGTTTCATAAATAAAGGAATGGAGCTTTTGTATGAGTCAGCAGTTTTGTAATTCATGGATGTCATGCATCTTAGAGGTAAGAAAAAAAAAATTAGGTACAGTTTTCCAAGTTGGCCTCCAGCAACTTCATTGTGTAGTCTTTTGCTGATTGATTAAACAGTGTTCAAAGGCATCTCTTCTCATAATGGACCATAAGTAATTGATTAGAAATGCATATACCATCACATCTGTTTTTCAAAGAGGCTCTCTAGTAATTATTTTTGGCTTTCTATTATAGGCATGTCATTAATATTCTAAAAAAGTATTCAGTCTTATTTATAAATTCCTCCCATGTTAGTGTATTCATCAGAGGTCTCTGATATCCTAAATAGCTCACTGTACACAAGAATGGTGAACAAATTGATTAATCATAGTTTTTTGTTTAAATCTTAATGGTTAATTTTCAGTTTGATTACCTAATGTTTTGATGGCTTTATAAGAAATATAAATAGGTTGAATTTCTCCCAGTCATAAAAGCAAAAATCATCTAATAAGAAATATTAAGTTTGTATACTATTTAAACTGTCTTTAAACACATCAAAAACAATAAAGGTATTCATATAAAACAAAATAAATATGCATTTTCACATGAATGAATAGAAAATTAGTTTTTTGAGCAATATTTTTTCTATCTATAAAGTCCTGATCATTCAGCCTTCTTAGTTTTCCTAGGGATATATCACTATCCTTAAAGATGAAAACTCAGAACAACTGCTGTTTATAATGTTCTCTCATTTTAAGCATGGGTTATATTCCTTAGGAAATAAGAGTCTAGGTCTGTCTTACTTTTCTACTTTATGATGAGATTTTGTGACCAAGGCAGCTTAGAGAAGAAAGCATTTAATTTGGGACCCAGTGTTACAGAGGGCTAGTCAATGTGACTGACCATTGTGATAAAGATCATGGCAGCAGGCAGACAAGCATGGTGTTGAAGCAGTAGTGAGGATTTACATCGAGAGAGAGAGAGAGAGAGAGAGAGAGAGAGAGAGAGAGAGAGAGAGAGAGAGAGAGAGAGAGAGAGAGAGAACTAATTGGGAATGGCATGAGCTTTTGAACCCCCAACCCTCATCCCCAGTGAGACATCTCCAACAAAGCCACACTTGGGTACTTTGAATAAAAATGGTCCCAATAGGTTCACAAGGAGTATCAGAATTAGGAAGTGTGACCCTGTTGGAGGAGTTATGGTGTCTTGTTAGAGGAAGAATGTCACTGGGGGTGTGCTTTGAGGTTTCAAGTGCTCACTTCGGATAGAGTGTCACTCCTTCTTCCTGCTGCCTGCCAGTTAGGATATAAAACTCTCAGCTACCTCTCCAGTACCATGTCTGCCTACATGTCTCCATGTTTCCCACTACAATAATGGACTAAAGCTCTGAACCTGTAAGCAAGACCTAACCAAAGGACCTCCTTTATAAGAGTTGCAGTGTTCGTGACATCTCTTTCACAGCAATACTAACCCTAAATAAGACACTTCCCAAGTAATTCCTTGAGCTGAAGACCAAGCATTCAAACACATGTGTCTATGGGGTACATTTTAATAAACCACCAGAGGGTCCAAATCATAAATTTCATGTCTTTAAATGTTATGATTTGGAGGGATAGCATCTCCATTTAAGAGAGGCAGTGCAAACAATAATATAAAAAATAGTTTCCAAAATTCCTACACACAAAGTCAACATATTGCCCACTCTTCCAGTTTAGCTGACATGTACATCTTCACTTACCAAAGATTGTTGTCCCAAAATTTATAAAGGTATTTCTTATGACTGCATAAATATTAATATTTAGCTTACTGTTTTGAATGTCTGTTTAGACAAATGTTTTCTCGAACTACAGAGAAGTGCTTAACTATAATGATATTTTTCTCTGTTTTATACACTTTCTGAGTCAGAAAACATATGGCAAACAATAAGAAGTTCAAGATTCTTCTTGATGGTTCTACCTGCTAATTATTTAGGAGACAGCCATAGTAGCTAAGGAAAATGTCCATGTTCTGATACTAGTGTGCTCTGGTACTTTAGGAGAGAGGAGAGAGGAGAGAGGAGAGAGAGAGAGAGAGAGAGAGAGAGAGAGAGAGAGAGAGAGAGAGAGAGAGAGAGAGAGAACAATGAAAGTCCCATACTTTCATAAAGTTCAGAGAATGTTCCAGGCAATCCAACTTGTAGTTGTACTCTAAGTTTCTTGAAAAGTTTACACAGAACAGCTCCTAATTTTCCCCATCCCAAGTCATTTGCTTAGGTTACTGATGAAAACATGAGTTCACCTCAAACATTGTATTGGGAACCAAAGTCCCAGGAAGTAAGAAGTGTTTGTTGATGGTTCCACTGGCAGAAAGTTCTCTGGTTTAGCAAGTTTGATTGGCATAATTTCTAAACATTGAGTGTAGATATCATTAACTCCAATATTGTAATCATTCTTCGGAAAATTTTATCTTCTTGGAAATTCTATTCTGGTTTTATAGTTGTTTTCAATATCTTTTCCATCAATGTATTTTTCTGACTTCATTGGAATGGTGGGTTATCTTTGTCTTATGAGTCTATGTTTCCCTTTCTTATGCATGGTGGTTATGTTTTACAGCATTGTCATAATGCTGAAGTCCATTGTACTACAAAGTATGAGTCTTAGAATCGTATTATAGCTAACCTTGCAATAGGTAGAAAGACCAGAACAACCAAAGAAATCAGAGAAACATTTGCAAAAAGTCAAAGTTAAAATTGTTTGGCTGAAAGCTACTGCATCCTCATGATGTTTTTATTCTTAATAGAATTTCTAGGAATTTTGTAAATGAATGCTTATTTGGTATTGGACGATTATAAATAATTCTCTAAGTAATTTATTATGTTTGGACTTATTTTGTCCCAAATAAAAGTATAATAAATGTATTTTATGAAATGACCAATGTACTTTTCAGAGTCAAGACATGTTCTGTTGACTTTAATTTTCCCTTTGTGTAGGAAAACTTGCCAAGTATGTATTGTGTTTGACAAAATGATGTGTTATGGAAAGAATTTTGTAAAACAAATAACATAAAATGTTATGAAACATTTTTTGGAAAAATATGTTGTTATATGAGTAGTATGCACACATCAAAAACAATAAAGGTATTCATATAAAACAAAATAAATATGCATTTTTCCACATGAATGAATAGAAAATTAGTTTTTTGAGCAATATTTTATCTATCTATGGAAAAACTGGTTATTATACAGAAACTAAGATGTTTTAATCAAATTAATCTACTTAATGTGAATTTAAAATAGATCCCATTCAAACATTATGGTTATGCTACTATTCAATGTCAGAGAAATCATTAAGGATTCAAGATCAAAGATTTAGTGAATAGGTATTATTTCAAATTTGTCTGAAAAGATGCATAATCTTTCAAACCCATTTAATATGTAATCCAAAATGAATGACCCCAATGTTCAATAACCAAATTTAGACTAAGGAAAGTAATCTCTGTAAATGTATGTGGATGCTTCTGTCTTCTCAAAAGGTTCTTTGAAATGATCTCACAAATATTGATTCCCTCACTAATCTACTGACAATAAATTTCCACATGTATAACTATGCATATAAATACACAGATATGAAATCATTTTAATGCTTTTAAACTTTTATAATTAAACAGTATACTGAAGTCCCACTGTTTCCATACAAACATTTATTCTAACAATTCATGTTTGGTTTGACACAGAATAATACAGTCCTTTAACTTTTGTAAATCAATTTTCTTCAGTGTAAAATAAGAGTCACATCGCTGCTTATATATTTTAGAGGATAAAATATTATAATTTTAATAAAGTTCCTTTAACAAAAGATCATGACCAATAAACAAATATTTATCCTTAATTTTTCTTCATTTCATAAAAAATAGTATTTTGAAAATTATTCATTTAATTACATCACTATTTTTCATCTTTTAATAATTATTTACATATATTTGTATTTCTTAATTTTGTTGTATTACAGTGAGACTCCTCATCATATATTCTTGTTGGTTAACTGAGATGCTATTGTTCATAATTTTATTTTCTTTCTCTGTCTACTGCTGTGATTAAGTCATCGTATTTGTTTTCCTTCCAGAAGATAGATTTTTACCCAATGAAAGCTCACTTGGAATATATCATGTATACTTTTGTTTCCCTGACATGTATGCTGCTAGATTTCTCACATTAATGTGATATTAGACTATGCACAAAGAGTCACTTAAGATTCTTCTTGCCATTTCTTTAAAAAAAAAGTAGAAGAGATGAAATTGGGAATGAATGCATATGTTTCTACAATCTTTATTATTATTATTATTATTATTATTATTATTATTATTTCTTTATTAAGAAATTTTCTACTCATTCCACATACCACCCACAGACCCAAGCTCCTCCCTCCTCCCATCTCCCAGCCCTCGCTCCCAAGCCACCCCATATCCCCACATCCCCCAAGTCAAGGTCTCCCATGGGGAATCAGCAGAGCCTGGCATACTGAGCCTAGGCAGGTCCAAGCCCCTTCCCACTGTACCAAGGTTGCCCAAAACACCACACTGTTGCTGGAGAGCTTCTCTCCAGGTTCCCCAAGCCCCGCAGTCCCACAATCCACTTATAAAATAATCACTCAGACGCTTATATCACTTATAAACTGTATGGCCATGGCAGGCTTCTTGCTAACTGTTCTTTTATCTTAAATTAACCCATTTCTATAAATCTATACCTTGCCACGTGGCTGGTGGCTTCCCGGCATCTTCACATACTGCTTGTCCTGACGGTGGCTGCAGTGTCTCTCCTCAGCCTTCCGCTTCCCAGAATTCTCCTCTCTCCTTCTCCCACCTACTTCCTGCCTGGCCACCTACTTCCTGCCTGGCCACCTACTTCCTGCCTGGTCACTGGCCATCAGTGTTTTATTTATATAGAATGATATCCACAGCACCACACCACAGGCACCGGATTCCCAAAAGCCTGCCCATGCACCAGGGGTGGATCCTGATCCCCCTGCCTGGGTGTTCCGTAAACAGTTTGAGCCAAACAACCATCTTCCGTATCCAGAGGGCCTAGTCCAGTCCCCAGGGGGCTTCATAGCTACTAGTCTACTGTTCATGGGCCTCCGATAATGTGGCCGGTCATCTCTGCACATCTTCCCGTCATGTCATGATCTTGACATTCCCTGCCTGCAGAATCCCTGCTCTCTCTCTCATGGATTGGATTCCCAGAGCTCAGCCTGGTGCTTGACCTTAGATACTGGCAGTGGTCCAGAGGGTGCCTGGACTGATCTACTCTGGTGACCGGTCTAGTGAACACCCTAACTATCATCATAGAGCCTTTGTCCAGTGACTGATGGAGGCATATGCAGAGATGTTCCTACAATCTTAACAGTTATGTTTTACTGATAATATTAATAATAACTAACAAACCAAACACTTCATAATCTAGTTTAACAAAATCAGTTTACAAACTCTTGGATTTATGTTATTCTGAAATTACAGAGACAAGCGAGTTGAACTGACCATTTCAAGCTCATGTGGCCACAAGAAAGAGCTGCATCTGTACCACAGCCAACCACTGGCATAGCACTTAGCCTGTCACTATTTCAACCTGTCCCTTTTTATCAATGCCCTAGTTAATAACTAGGTCTCCTAAACAAACATGGCAGATAAACATTTAAATATAATCCTTATTCTAAGATTATCATGACAATAACATTTATTATAAAGTGTTTTTTTTTTTTTTTTAAATCTAAAGTGGTCCTGTGGCAGGACCATGTTCTGTAGTTGAAACATGCTGCTCAAGTGTGAGAATTCAAGTTCTGGTCCATAGTACCACAACAAAGCTACATGGACTTTGCAATCCTCCCATAAAAATAGCACTTGAGACATTAAGAACAGATCTTGCAGACAGTCTGACTATCCTAACTAACAACATTAGAAAACTCAGGTTTCAAGAGTCTATGTCTCAGGAAATAAATTGGTCAGTAATAGAGGAAGATAACAAACCTCAAACTCTGACCTTCCCACACATTTTATTCACATCTTTATGCCCACAAAATGCAAACATGCTTACCAAATGCACAAGCACATGAAAAAACCCCTAACATAATGTAAGTCTCAAAATCTCTTTGCAGTTAGTATAGTTTTCAAATGTCTGCTTCCATAAGGCCACCATGATTTGAAACAAAGATTCTATTTAGTTTGTGTATGTCTAAAATATTGTCCATGATTAAAGAAACCACCTCTGGGATATTATCACTCAATCTAATGCAGCAGTATTCACTAGCACGAACCCATACAAGCTGATATGCCTCTTGGTGACTATTTAGAGATGGTTATGTAGGATTACATGGATGGACAGCATAAGATACCAGTGGGTGTCTTTAACTATACAGACTCTGCAAACAAGATTTGTAGCTTACAGACAACTCCAGACAATAGCTTGACAAGCAGTAGGTGCTCATATTCTGTGTTTTCTATCACAGTATTAATGTTATCTCTAAGAAAAGCATGGCTTACTTAGAATTTTTGAGCTTTATAGCCAGAGGGATAAACAGGCTAGATGAAAATGTATAAAAGAAATAAAGCTGGCTTGATTTTAAATTGGGAAGAGCATTATAACAATCAAATTATAGTTATAACAAGGGGAATCATGTACATGAATGTCAAAGCATTCTATATCAAAATATAGTTGGACCTAAGTATGGATTTATTTTTCTTGAATAGCAATCTAAACACTCAAAAAAAAAAAAAAAAAACAGAACTGTTTAACAGGAAAGAACTGCTTGAGCTATAGCAATATGACCAAACTGCCCCGGAACAATTTCTATTTGAAATGTTAAGTTTTTCTCTCAGAAAATCACATCACATGCTACAAGGCCTTTTACTCTACAAACACTATCACATTGTAACTTTGTAGAGCTTTAGTTTAACATAAGATTATATTGATACACTGTAACATGAGTCTTAAATGGTCTTAATAAAAAACTCAGAGCCAGGTATTGAGGTGAAAGGCTAAAAGTTTAGAGAGACAGAATAACCTCACCTTGACAACTTCTCAGCCGATCCTGTTTCCTCAAACTGGAAGCCTCTGAGTCTTCATCTGAATGGATCTCAGCTGAACCTCTGCTTAAAAGCCTTTAGTTCCTGGTCTTTGTGCCTTATATACCTTTCTGCTTCCTGCCATCACTTCCTGGGACTAAAGATGTGTGTGTGTCACTATGTCTGGCTGTTTCCAGTGTGGCCTTGAACTCACAGAGATCCAGATGGATCTCTGCCTCTCAAGTGATAGGATTAAGGGTGTGTGTGCCACCATTTTCTGGCCTCTATATCTAGTGGCTGTTCTGTTCTCTGAACCCAGATAAATTTATTAGGGTGCACAATATAGTGGGAGACACAATATCATCACATGCACACCACACACACACACACACACACACACACACACACACACACACACACATATATATATATATATATATATATATATTAATATATATATATATATATATATATATATATATATATATATTAGAACATATGTGTGTGTGTTGTGTGTTCTACATTTAAGGGAGCAAAAATGCATGGTATTTGTCTTGGTCTCCTTTATTTTACTTAACCTATTAATTACTGTAACACGTTCCTTAAAAGGTCTTATTAATAAAAAACTCGGGGCCAGGTAGTTGGGTAAATTCTGAAAGATCAGAGAGACAGAACAAGCCACAGCTAACTCACCTCACTAACTCTGCAGCTTCCAAGGAGCAGTACTTCCTGTCTACCCAGGCTTCTATGCCTTGCTTTTCTGCCCTCTCATCGACTCTTAGCCCAGCTACCTCACTTGCTCTTCCTACACAGCTCTGTCACTGTCTAGCTGTCTGTATAGACCTCCACATCTTCCTGATTTGTACTGGGATTCAAGGCATGTGTCACCACATTTGGCTCTGTTCCCTAGTGTGGCCTTGAATACACAGAGATCCTTCCTGCTAAGGGATTAAGGGCGTGTGCTGCCTGACTTCTTTGTTCACTTAAAATGGCTGGCCTTTTCCCCCTGATCTATGGACAAGCTTTATTTATTAATGCACAAATAAAATATCACCACATTTCAACACAAATAAAATATCACCACAAATTACCATTCATTTCTTTCTAAACATCTACTAGGATCTAGAAGAATTTACTTTGCCATATAATTACAGGTAAAAATCAAGAAAAAAATAATCAGATTGCTGAAAAAATTTTATACAGGTTTTAATCTAGAGTTAATATGTGTCAAATTTACCACTTTATTAGACACACTCTTGCATTGACATACAACAGTTTGTATGTGGAGTTATACCATACAAGACAAGAAAGCATTCTATTTTAGACACTTGCTCATGTACTTTGGATAACTATTGATTTATTTTCTACCTTTGGGTGTCAGGCAAAAGAGCTGGTGCATTGTAGGTAGATAAAAAAAGAAACACTCATAGATGTGCTTGCATAGGTGAGAGAAATCCCATGTGGCCTTAACTGTACAAAAAGAACTACAGGTAACTAAGAAATGTTTAGACAAGGAGAAGTAATCTTCCTCAGGGAAGAGTACACCAATTGGTATCCAAAACATAATGATAAGCCTAAAAACATAGATACAAATAACATACAGGATGAGCAGATTGTATTTATGTATTTAGGAATAAGCACACACACACACACACACACACACACACACACACACACACACATTAATAAAAAAAAGAGGCCAGGGATTTAAAATAGAACAAAGAGGGGTACATGGGAGAGTTTGGATGGAAGACAAGGTAGGAAGAAATTATGTGACTATATTATAATCTCAAAAAATTAGAGAAATTTTTTAATAAAAGCAAAATATAGAAACAGCAAACTGTGGAGCTATTCATGTACTACTTGATTTCTCTTGTGGCTCTAGTATTTACCACTTGACATCCACTCTCTGAATCCACAGCATCATAAACTAAAAATTTCTTGTACAAGAGTGTGGCTTGTTTTCCTGTTGTTAATGTGACAGAAAACCAGGCTTCTCTGCATCGAACATCATTCCACAGGAATCTCATTCCTATTTGCTTTGTAATCACAGTGCTCCAAGCAGGGATCAGGCCCAGATGTGATATGTAGCTGTTGTGAAACAATTCCCAGGGCCCAACAGAGTCGGTTGTAGCTCAGCCACAAGTGGAAAGAAGAGATGGCCTAAAGATCCCACAAGCTCTCTAGAATTGTACATATAACACCCAGATTAAGATCTGGGACTTTGGCAGACACTCTGAGGAATTGCTATAGATTCTTTTAAGTGCATCTCATTTTGAGGATTCAAGCTGGGATCTTTAAATAAACTGAAAGTTCAGGAGCCATCTCCATGAGTATTTTGCATGCTTATGCCCAACCCAAGCTCCCACTCAATTTATCTAAAAGTCAGGTAAGCTATGTGCTCTATATTAGAATATGTTCTTCAAATAGTGAATTCAGTGTTTTTATTTTACTGACTAAACCCTGAAAAAATCAAAAGCATATTTAATGTAAAGACAGATGCATTTTTCATTTGTTGTTTACTTTAGTGATATAAAACATGATGGGAATAAATTGGCTTAATTTTTGAAGAACTATTGCAATAACCAATGACATTTGTCAATCCAAATCTGTGATATTTCAACTATAAGTACCTTCAGGGAAAATACTTTTGTAGGCTCAAAATACTTTTGAAAATACAATTGTAGGACCTTTTTGTTTGTTTGTTTTTGGAGTCCCACCTTTTTCAAGATAGGATGTTGGATTTAGATTTTTATGTTAAGAATATAATTTTATACTACCAGGTCTTAATGTAGGAAATGTCTCAAAATTTCTTTCTGTCCTTGATGTTTTCCCAAGATTTCTAATGTTCTATTAAATTAGCATTTTTTATATTCATTAAATAAATTCAGAATGAGGTATATGGGAAGGGCAATGAATGCATGCATTTAGTAAACCGGCTTGAGGGCAAAGTCAAGCCTATGTCCAGAAGCCTCTCATGTTATATAATTCCAAATAACAGAATGAGCAGTTCAGTCAACTAATTAAAATAGTATTCTTTATAACTTAATTATCCCTAAAAATTCAGTGTATAGATAGGTAGAACATAAAAAGTAATTTTACAATAAAATTTTAATATATAAAACAATATTTATATTGTTATTATTATAATATATTAAAGAGAAGTTGAAAAAGTATTTTTACAAATTTTAAGCATAGGGAAACAAGAAGATTTTTAAGGAGATAACTGTGGTGATATTGTGTTCCCCAAAATATTGTGCACCCTAATAAATTTATATGGAGTCAGAGAACAGAACAGCCACTAAACAGACACAGAGGCCAAAAAATGGTGGCACTCACACCTTTAATCCTAGCCTTCTGGAGGCAGAGATCCATCCAGATCTCTGTGAAACACTGGAAACAGCTAGGCATGGTGACTCATGCCTTTAATCCCAGGAAGTGAGCCTTTAATCCCAGGAAGTGATGGCAGTAACACAAACAATATTAGGTCCAGCCTATATTGTTTGCTCCCAGGGTCCGCGGAAGAGTCTACCAACCAGCTGAGGATTCTAATCTGAGGGATATTCAATGAATCTATGCACACTGAGTTCTTTGGTCCATTCACTTTATTCTTCTATGGCGATTCTATCTGCGCTGTTTCTTTTCTGCTCTCTTAGCTCCTCTTGTCCATCCCTCCTGCTCTCAGTCTCTCCTGCTCTCAGTTCCTTCTGCTGTTTTCTCATCATTCTACCTAGTTCTTTCCATCTCTGTCCTCATCTTTGTTCTTCTCCATCAATCCTATTCTCCTCTCCATCAATCCTCTTCTCTCAGTGCTCTCAGAGAACCAGTATATATACCCACACAGTAGTTCTTTGATAAAGCAATGTGAGGATTGAAGTTTTCAGGGTCTCAGAGAGAGGTGATAAGGACTCACACATAAAGCTATTAATTGTCAGCTTCCAATTACAACCCAAAAGGGGAGTGACTAAAGGGGAGTTCTCTGGTAGCGTCGACTAAAGGCTAAGATCAATTAGGGAATTTATGTGCTCAAACTATAATATAGAAATGGCTAGATAGAATGTTAGGGGTCAGTAAGTCACAAGAAAGTAAACTGTCTTTGGCGCCACCTTTCCCCACTCATCCTGCCTGTAGCTGCTTTCTTATAGGGAGGGGGACATATGTTAGGTGGGTAAGCAACCTATGTCAGAGCATGTAGTATTTGGTTAGTAAAAGCACTTTCACTCAGAGTAATTGCTGAGGAGAAAATCTAGGCATAACACCTGGCTGAGGAGGAATAAAAACTTAATTTGCACAAGAAAGAAGTTTGGCACCTATTGCCTGCCTGGCCTGGAGGCAATCCCCTTGGGTCAGTGGGAGGTAACTGCCTTAACTCAGTATCTAGCAAATGGCTAAAACTTCATCCCAGGAATGTGAACAGTAAATCTCTTAAATTAGGGTCTTGTGTAAATAACATGGGGTGAAGCTAAGGGGTTGAGGATTTAATTGTTAGTGGTTCTTTTCTCTATCTGTGAGTAAGATGAGCTGATGTTTATCTATGTGCAGTTTTATCCTTTGAAAAAGGTATCTTTGCTGAAATACTTTTGTCCGGAGAATGGCCCTAGCCAGATGCATGTTAATGAAAGATAAACACAGCTGGGGACAGCTGTCCAATTACCCCAAATGTATAGGGAAAGTTGTGCCCAAGATTGAGATGCAATCATGAGAGTACATGTACACACAACATGGAAATGCACGGTAAATGGGGAGAATCATAGCTGTTATTACACAAGAAGTTTACAACAAGAGACAGCCAGTTCATTCAAAAGGTAGTAATTCCATAACGCCTTGCATGATGGTTTCCTCTAACAGAACCCTTAGTTTTGATAGGTTGACCTTCTGAACTCTAGTTGTCACTGCTATATACTCTCATGGACTTTCCCTACCAGCAGGTCTCAATATGGCAGGAAGAAGAAAGGTATTTAAGGCATGAAGACAAGGAACCGAGAGGCTGGTTAAGCTTTTAGGCTTTTGAGCAGCAGTTCAGCTGAGATCTATTTGGATGAGGACACAGAAGCTTCCAGTCTGAGGAAACAGGATCAGCTGAGGAATTGGCAAGGTGAGGAAGCTGTGGCTTGTTTTGCTTCTCAGATCTTCCAACATTCACCCCAATAACTGGCATCAGGTTTGATTTTATTAATAAGACCTTTTAAGATTGGTGTAACAGATAGTTAAGCTTATGTGATTTGAAGAATATGTTTGTAAATCTAAGAAGCATCAAATGGTGTACCACAGATATGTACAGTTCATACCAGTTAAAAATTAAAGTTGACACAATACATTTAATTAATAAAACCAACATACTTCCAAGTTGCTCAAGGTGAAAGTTACTTGGGTAATATCCTTCTACATGAAACCTGTATTGGGTGACATTGAAAGTATCTTTACACTAATAATTTTAGTGGCATGTTGACATAATAATGCATAATATATCTGATATGTATCAATGTGTATATAATTGGCAGCTAAATATGCTGTTGTATATTTTAGATTTCAATTCAGAGTATCTAAGGAAACTGACATATTGATTCCTAATGAGAGGCGATATACATATGGAAAGACACCAGGGAGTCCTGAAAGATGCAATGTTACAGAAGCTTGCTGCTATCTTCTCTGATTCTAGTAATTATGTTTTTATTGTTATGATTGTTTTTAATTGCGTCTTTAGCTTTAATAATCCCAGGGCACCAGTGCTGTTAACTATTAACTAAATTATTTAGAACAAACAGCTGCAACAATTAATAAAATATTAGAAGAGAATTCCATGAAAACAGCAATATCATCTTAATATTTTGAAAGCTTATAAAGAAACTGAACAGAAAGATCATCCACCACTGTGACTTGATACACCTAGGTTGTATCTGTATCATGAGAGACAGACTGTCTCCACTCTTATTACTTATACCTTTGCTTATTATAAAACCCAAAAATTTCATGCTAAAGCTAACATTTGTTTATTAGCTAAGTTTAACTGCATAACATGGCTATTCTCTTCCTATCCAACAGTGACTAAACAGTCACTGGATGAAGGCTCTATGATGACATTAGGGTATTCACTAGACCAGTCACCAGAGTAGATTGGTCCAGGCACTCTCTCAACCACTGCCAGCGGTCCAAGGTGGGATCATCCTTGTGGATTCCTGAGAACTTCCCCGGCATCCTGTTTCTTCCTATTCCCACGATGTCTTCATTTGTCATAGTATCTCTTTCCTTGCTCTCCTGCTCCGCTCCGTTCCAGCTCGACCCTCCCATTTCCTTATGCTCTCACCCCCGATTCTTTGCCCTCCATTACCCCACCACTCCCAGTTTGCTCATGTAGATCTCATCTATTTCTCCTTTGTGGGTTATCTTTGTGTCTTATGTGTGGAACTGTTGAAACCCAGGGATGTGTACAACCTAAGAAAGCCCAATAACACTGAGATATAGCCACATACTTTATAAACACATTTTCCTAAAAGACATTGTCTATGGCGTGCTGTCTGCATTCTAACAGTGGTACCATGTGTTCCTTAGAATGAATCATGACTTCACTTTTAAAATTGAAAGAATCTACTATTTTGATTTTCAGAATCATTTTACATAATGAGAACAGAACTAATCACTGTCATGCACGAAAATAAATAAAACACAAAAAAAATCTAACTGAAGTTCACTTGCAATTAATTAAAGCATAAACCTGACTCACATAAGTCATGCTGCTTCTTAATCTACGTTTCCAGATTTTCATGGAATAATCAAGCAAAAAAAAATCACGTTTTTTTAAGTGCTTGTAATATGTTAAGGGATTACAGCTTAACAAATTTCTCAATAAAAGGGTTTTTTTTTTTTTAGATTAAAACACATCTTATTGTTATATTGAGAAGCTCACTTGGCATAAGGATTTTGGGAAGACTCCTATGAAAGACTTTTTAGTTTTATAATGACCATCAAAATATTATTTCTTTATTTCTTTCATCAGGAAAATAAGTAGTTAAATAATTCAAACTAAAATAAAAGGCTGGATTGAAACACAGTTTATTTCTCTTAAACTATATTAGAAATCCTTATAAGGTAAATAAATCACAGGTAACATTTCAGTAGAATGGAAAAATAACTCCAAGTCAACTAACATATTCCATGCAAATTTGAAGCATATTGTCTAATTTCCTTATTTTCATTTAAATTGACCATCAATTTCACATATTATATATAGGCACACACAATTGATAACAGAGAGAATCCAATGAACCTCAAGATGGAAATTTAAATGCAAGCTACTTCTTAATTCATCCAGACTTAAAATTTGTGAATAAAATTGGAGCCAACTCAGTTTGATATTAATTTAGTAAGCTCATGGCCGTAAGGGAAGAAGGGGATGCATTTGATTTTGACTGAGATAAATTTTAAAGTTAAGTTTTCCTCTCTGCTTAGCTTTGTTGTGACCCTCAAGGCATTAATCTAGTGAAAGGGATAAGATATCATCTTTCAGAGGAAACATGCCATAAATATTGTGATAAAGTATTTGTAATCCTCAAAAACAGATGGCTGTTTCATAAAGATTGTCAGCCGAGGAGGTTTTGCTGACAGAATCATATTAAACAACTGCAATCCGGTTCCACATTGCACAATCAGAGGCTTTCTTCCATTAATCAATCACAGCTGGCTGATTATTCTGACAGCTGGATTTTGCAAGTCCTAGTTCTCACCCTTTGCACTATTCTTGAGTAATAATACCTAAATCAAGCGAAACGTGGGAATTGTAATAGTAAATTAACATACAGAGGGGAGAAACACAAAGGATGATTCAACCTTCTTCATGTGAGAAGGGCAGTACTTTAAGAACCTTAGACAGAGCAGCTCTCAGGAAAGTGGTGTATTAGGGAAAGAATTCCCTACACTAATAAAGATAATGCAATGAGGGGATGGATGTCCATCCCTCCTAGTGTCTTCAGCTTGGCAAGTGCTGTGCCATTACCTAATTGAATCTTGGGTACATTTTCCTTTTCTGAAATTTGAATAATATTTGATGAGGAAGGTTGCATCATCTCACATTACAAAAACGAACATTTTGATCTTCGAATTTTAGTATACTCTCTATATAGAATCATTAGGTTGTCCGTTATGTATAAATCCTTAGTACTAAGAAGATAATAAAATGTTATGATTTCATATGAATTTTGCTAAGTACCAAATGATAAAAAATACAGAATACCTGGAATGAGGAGATGATATGTTAAAGTTCTCCCAATACATTAATCATTATATAAAATGTTGTTTATTAATTTTTAACTGTTTGCATTTGTGTCCCCTCCAGTACAGTAAATAATTAATGTGAACAATGATTTTTATTTTGCATTGGTTATTTCTCTCCCTCACTTTAGTATAAAAAACTAACCTGTTTAAAGTATACCACCAGTATACATATGTTTAAGATAATTTACTAAAGTTTAGTCACAATAAATATTATGTGTTCTGGATTAATTATTAGTATTTGTTATTTACTTATTATGTATATCTATAGTAACTACAATACATGAAGCATAAAATATATGGATAGCATACCATGTCTAGAATTGATGTCATATTCTTTGAAGAGTAGACAGGCCTGTAAAAACAAACAAAAAGAAATAAAATAGTATAGCAAGTCATTTTACATGCTAAGTTTTCTTGTAAGCAAGAAGTATGATCCAAGTATAAGATGAAGGTACCACAAATTTAAAATATATGAATTTAATATATGCTTTATGTGCATGTGTGTGTGAAAATGCATTGAAGCTCCAAGGTTGGCATGAATTGCCTTCCTCCATCATTTGTTACCTCATTTATTAAGGCAGAGTCTCTCTGGAACCAGATATTCACTTAATTGGTCTGTTCTAGGTAGCCAAAGAGAATTCCCCCTTTCCAGCTCCATTTTAGGGATTATAAAATGGTTGCCATGTCTACCCAGCTTTTAAGTGAGTTTGAGGAATCTGATGTCCAGTCCTCACAGTTTATATAGCAAGAGTATGCTAGGTCAGCAATCTCCTCAGCCCAGTAAAGTGGCTTTGTTAATCCACATATATATCATAGAAATAAAATTCAGATACTCAAATATTTGTGTTAGATTTCTTTGTCTAGAAAGACCTCTGAATTTCTATTATCTATCTTTAGAGAGTTTATTCTTTTTCAGCACCCCTAAATCAAAAATATGTAAAACAGAAAGACAGAACATGTTATTTCTCAAATTCAGAGTAAAAAGTACTGTCAAATTAGTTGTCCTTTGTTCAAGGCTTTATAATTAAAATCATATATTTTCCATATATTTGGTAAGTTTGAATATAGAAAAGGTTGTCTCAGTCCATTGAATACAATAATACAAAGTGGTTAAGTCTATAATAAATTAATAGGTGATGAATGAATGAATGAATGAGCTAAAGAGATGCTCATTCTGCAGTGAGTCTTTACAGTACATAAAAAGAATTCACTTTTAGCTCTTTGTAAAGCAGCCTACACCTTCAGTGGAGTCCATACTTCCCACCGAAAGTAAATTCAACTATCTTAAATAAAATCCTGTAGGTCAGAAAATACAAAATTCAAATTAAGGGTTTACTATGAGCTATTTATCAGTTAAGTATATTAATTTGAGCTGCCACTATCCTTGAAAAATCCATAAGTAAATTAATTAAACAGAATTAAATAAAAAACATACATTTATCCCAAACCTTAACTTACTGATTTATTCAAAACATTGTGGTTCCTTCTTTATAAATAGGTTCCATGGTCTACATTATAATTTGGATCTGCTTAATTATTAAGGTGTATTAATAATGTCTTAATGCCTACTGCCTACCTCTGTTAGTTTACAACTGTGAGTTTTTCAAGACAACTTGGAAAAACACATCTTACTAGTGTCTGTAAAACATGCTATATTCTTTATGATTCTAGCATCTAAATAAAATTATGATCCCTGTTTCTCAAATCATCACTGCAGGCATGCTATTAATCCAGACATTAAATCTCTCCTTGCTTTTTGTTTTCTGTATTTTTAAGATATGCTCACTTAAGTCTATTGTTTCTTATAGTTGAGAGCCTTGATTCAAATTATTCAAGATACTTCAGTAGAGAGAAATCATATGATCAATCCATATCACTGAAAGAATCAATTTCAGTTGAAGAACTGAGAGGGAAGAATAAGGGTTGTTTACAAGAAAGTTTGAGAATTAGCTCACCTTCCCTCAGACTCACTACAAAGCAACCATATGCACAAAATCCAAGACTGGTTCTGGGTAGCATGGCACACATTAGCTTCATTAAGCCTGTTGTATATTCCAGTTACTAACCATATGTAAAGACACAGTAATATGGTGATATTTTATTTGTACTGAAATGTGATTTTATTTGTATGTTAATAAATAAAGTTGCCTGGGGGTCAGAGCTAATAGCAAGCCATAGCAGAAGCTGGGCAGTGGTGGCACACACATCTTTAATCCCAATTGCATGACAGATAGATCTCTGTTTTCAAGGATACAGCCAGCATGGAGACACATGCCTTTAATCACAATACCAACCATAGAAGACCTGGAGGTCTGTATAGAGAGGCAGTGATGAGGAGGTCATGTGGTTGGGTTTACAACCAATGAGAAGGCAGAACAGAAAGACAATAAAAAGACAGATACAAAGGAAGTAGGTCTCTTTCTGAGGGGAAGGACAACAGCAGCAGCAAAGGGTAAGAAAGGCGGTTTTAAGTCTCAGCTCTAAGGTACTGCTCTGACCTCTTGGGCTTTTAACTCTGTATTTGGCTGTGTTTCTTATTTAATAAGATGGTTACATCTACACAGTAATCCAAAGCACACTCATATCTAAACATCCATACACACAACCAAGTCTCCTGGACTAAAAGTAAGTTGGGGTTTAACTGACTTTCCATCCCTGACAACTGAAGCATCATGAATGTCCAAAAAGTTCAGATGAGTAAAAAGACGGTGAAAATAAAAGCAACAGTGTGCCAATGATTCCAGAAAAGTTGGTTTGAAAGTAGATTATAAATAATCAAATTTTTGAAATAAGTTTTTCATTCCAAGTAAGACACAATTAAGTTAGGGTACAAAATTCCCATTCACCTTGTTCTTTTAAAAAATATTTTATTTTATAATAATATTTCTTTATTGAAAATATATTGTTCTCATATAATATATTCTGATTATGGTTTGCCCTCCCTCAACTCCCCTGAGCTCCTTCCCATCTCAACTCCACCCAGAACAACCCTCTTTCTGTCTCATATTAGAAAATAAACATGCTCCTATGGAATAATAATACAGTAAAATAGTAAGATAAAACAAAAATCAAGATATCAGAATTAGACAAAACAAAAGAATAGAAGGAAAAGAGCCCGAGAGAATGGCACAAGTGTGGGGCGTTTACCCACCACCCCCAAAGTTCCCCAGAGTTTTCTTGAGTGCGATCAGCAGGAAATATTAGATAGAAGGATTTATTGCGGAGAATATTGCGGAGATAAACAGATAGAAAATAAAGGATAGCCTCGAGAAGGCCTGGAACCTATTACAACAGGCCCCAACTGTCTCTGGCCCAGGATTTTTATAGAGACGCCAAGGGGTGGAGCAAAAGACCTCCTTCCCCGCACAGCCAAGTGCAGACCATCTCAGACACCTTCACTCAGGCCCGTGGTCCTGATCATCCTCTATTCAGACCTGGTGGGTAAAGCCACAAGGAACCTGAGAACGGGCTCCCACACACAAAAAACTGAGATCCACTCATTCACATACTCAGGAATCTCACAAAGACACTAAACTGGAAGCCATAATATAATCACAAAAGACCTATAGGTAAAAAAGAGAAGAAAAAAGTACATATGAATATATTATATATCAATAAAATAAATTATAAATTAATAAAATAAAAAATAATAAGATAAAATTAAATAAAATCAAGAGAGCTCTGACACAACATTTTGAGACAAGGAAGCTTCAAAGATGCCTTTGAGGTCATTTTCTGTTGACCATCTACTGCTGGGCATGCAGCCTACCCTTAAGAGTACTTTGTTTCAGTAGTGAGACTCCATTGGAGAAAACTAAATTTTCATTTGTGAATTACCCTTGTTCTTAATGCTGCTCAAACATACCTATTACCTACATTAGGTCTATTTCTAGTGAGCAATGGTTTATTTAATTTCAAATATTTTACTATTCATATGTTTAAAAATTACTTATAAGGAAATATAATACAATAATACAAACTCTAGTATCCACAACTTAAAACCAAGAGCTAGTTTTCTTTTCTCTTTCTTCCTCTATAAGTCTAGGGTACAGCAGTCCAACTTCATGTGAAAATCTATAAATACGTGTTGATGATTATTATCACGAATATCCATGCTTCATTGTTAAGTCACCATTTTAATTTTAAATTAACTTCTCACTTAACATATAATCATAGAGTGCTTCCAGAAGCAGCAAGGCTAAATTAAAATCTACTCTTTAATGTGGTAATTTTTCCAGTTCATTACCATATTTTAACTGCTCCTGATATATTTTATTTTATAAACTCTCATTTTGCGATAGAAATAAATTTTTTTCTACCACACTTAACTATTTCTACAATAACATAGAAAAGCAATACCTCATTGATAGTTCGCATTCCTCTGGTTTGACCTTAGTTGTAATAATGCATTTGATAAACCATTAGACATCTCTATAGCCTTCAATTTTAAAACAGTTAGTTGATTAACACCATGTTGTAAAGGATTTGATGGTCTGTTCTTGTACTATTTTTGTCTATCACTGAGAAGAATATCAATATTATAGCTCATATACCTACAGTTTTTAATATTTGGAATGATAATTTTAAGTGACATTAAAATCTATTGTCTAATATTATTGTTACAAAAATTAGTTTATCTTAATTCATCTTTTATAAAACTGGAGAAATCATTGCTGCTGAGCTGCTAGGTCACATACCTGTGAGGTGTATGAGTCTGTAAATGTTGTGATCTTCAGTTGTTATTTATGGTGCTATTAGAAATCAATATTGGCATGAGCCAGTGACTCTTCATTTATCAACACAAAAGAAATAACATTCTTAGAAGATTCATACCACATATAATTGAAGTGTTCTCAATTTATATGACATAGTTACTGATACTGTAATTATAAATGCCTATATGAATGCTGAAGGTTTTTCTTTCCATAATAATTCTTTTGTGGCACCATGATTCATGTATCATGCATTTGACAAACCAAAGATATTTTTCAAGTCCATATTTCCTTTAATTTTGAAAAGGAACGGTTGATAGAAATAATAGTTAGGTATTTTTATTTAGGGATATACATTAGGTCTTGCTCAATAAATACACAGTTTATGTGAAAAGAGCTAAAGCAAAAGAATAAAACAGAGAGGAACAAAGAATTAAATAATATGTGTAAGAGAATTATTGCCTTTTATTGGACAACATGGAAAAAAACCACTCACACATAAATACAAACAAAAATAAACTTTAAGTTTTTAAAGAACTGTGAATTTCAAGTTACCCAGCATATTATGAACGAATTTATCCAGAAAATAATCACTAAAATATAGTATTCATTGACTCTATTTTTCATCTTCTCCGTAGGCTTCTAAAATTTCTTTTCATGTGAACAGTTAAATATTTAAAACAATAGAATTTCAGTCTAGTGGTGGTGACACACACCTTTAATCCCAGCTCTAGGGAGGTAGAGGCAGGCAATCTCTATGAGTTCAAGGTCAATCTGATCTACAAAAGGAGTTCCAGGACACCTGTGGTTGTTACACAGAGAAACTCTGTCTCAAAACGAAAAACATAAGAAACAACAATAACAACAACCACAACAAAATAATTTTAAAAATAGCACCATGTAAGCAATGGGTATTTGATAATTAAACTATGAGCACAGTTAACAAAGTCAAAATGAAAAGGATTTAAGTAGGGGGGGGGTATTAGGAGTCAGATGTTGCTTATATTAAAAAAGCTCCTCTACATACATTTGGACTTGAGTGTTGTTCAGTGTGAGAGATAAGTATCTCATTCCATTTCTCTATATGTTAAAATCAAGTTGTCTCAACACCAATTCTATTTGATATGTCATTTTTCCAGTGTATATGTTTGACACCTTGGACAAAAAGGAGGTAAGTGTATTTGTGTGCACTTATATCTGGATCCACAGTTCCATCCCATTATTCCATGTGAATGTTATTTTTGTTGTTTGTTTACAAGTAGCAGGGTATTTTTGTTACTATGGCTCTTGTGGTGGTTTCAATGAAAATGGCACCCATAGGCTCATAGGTTTGAATGTTTTGTCCCAAATTAGCAGAACTGTTTGAGAAAGATTAGTAGGTGTGGTCTTGTTGAAATAGTTGTGGCATTGTTGGAGGAAGTGCATCTCTAGGGGTAGAATTAGAGGTTTTCAAAGCCCATGAAAGTCCCTCTCTTTCTCTTTTTCTCTCCCTGCTGCTTATTTCAGGATAAGGCTATCAGGATGTAAGGCTATCATCTCCTACTCCATTGCCATGTCTCTCTGCTTCATACTATGATGATGATCATCTAATCCTCTAAAACTGCAAGCAAGCCTCTAATTAAACATTTTCTTTTTTTTATTTTTCTTTATTAAGAAATTTTCTACTCACTCTACATACCACCCACAGATCCCCTCTCCTCCCCCGACCCCCCTCAGCCCTCTCTCCTAAGCCACCCTGCATCCCCACATCCCCCAAATCAAGGTCTCCCATAGGTAGTCAGCAGAGCCAGGCACACTGAGCCTAGGCAGATCCAAGCCCCTTCCCACTGTACCAAGGCTGGGCAAGGTGTCACACCACAGGCACCAGATTCCCAGAAGCCTACCCATGCACCAGGGACAGATCTCGATCACCCTGCCTGGGTACTCCCCAAACAGTTTGACCCAAACTACCGTCTTCTGTATCCAGAGGGCCTAGTCCATCCCATAGGGGCTCCACAGTTCATGGGCTTCCACTAGTGTGGCCAGTCCTCTCTGCATGTCCTCCCATCATGATCTCAATGTCCTTCACCGGCAAAATCCCTCCTCTCTCTCTCATCAACTGGATTCCTGGAGCTCAGCCTGGTGCCTGCCTGTGGATCTTTGTATCTGCCTCCATCAGTCACTGAACAACGGCTCTATGATGACAACTATGTTAATCGCTAGACTGGTCACCAGGGTAGACCAATCCAGGCACCCTCTGGACCACTGCCAGCAGACCAAGGTGGGGTCATCCTTGTGGATTCCTGAGAGCCTCCCCAGTACCCTGCCTCTTCCTATTCCCATGATGTCCTCTATCATGGTATCTCTCCCTACCCTCCCACTGTGTCCCTGTTCCAGCTTGACCCTCCCATTTCCCTATGTTCTCATCCCCACTTCTCACCCTCTGCCACCCACACACCCAGTCCACTCATGTAGATCTCATCCACTTCTCCTTCACATGTTCATCCATGTGTCCCTCCTAGGGGTCTTTCCCTGTTAGCTAGCCTCTCTGGAGCTGTGGGTTGCAGTCTGGCTATTCCTTTCCTCACGTCTAGTATCCACTTATGAGTGAGTACATACTATGCTTGTCCTTCTGAGTCTGGGTTACCTAACTCAAGATGATATTTGCTAGTTCCTTCCATTTGCCTGCAAATTTCATGATACCATTGTTTTTTACTGCTGAGTAGTACTCCATTGTGTATATGTGCCACATTTTCTTTATCCATTCTTCAGTTGAGGGCATCTAGGTTGTTTCCAGGTTCTTGCTTTTAAGGATAATGCTGATATGAACATAGTTGAGCATGTGTCCTTGTGATAAGATTGAACATTCCTTGGGTAAATGCCCAAAAGTAGTATAGCTGGGTCTTGAATACTTATTCCCAATTTTCTGAGAAACTGCCATACTGATTTCCAGAGTGCTGTACAAGTTTGCGTTCCCACCAACAGTGGAGAAGTGTTCTGAGATACCATCTTACACCTATCAGAATGGCTTAACACTTTATTTCTATGAGTTATCTTGGTCATGGTGTTTCTTCACAGCAATAGAACAGTAACTAAGACATCCTGAAGAATAATTTGAACATTTTTTTTCTTTTTCTGTCAGTGACATCTGTATTATTTTAAATGTGTTGTTTACTCTCTATGAGTTCTTGTATTTTCTGTAGTTTCTATTGCTGTTGTTATCTGGATTTATTAAACTGTGGTCAATATAAGAGTGGATGCTATTTTCATTTCCCTGTGATTGCTGAACTTTGCTTTATACCCTAGCTTGTGATCAATTTGGCAAAAGTTTCATAGGTGGCTGAGAAGAGGGTATAGTTTTGATATTTAAGTGGAAGGTTTCACAGATGTCCTTACAGTCCCTTTGATCTACATTGCCATTTTTATCCAGTATTGTGATGTTTACTTTTCATCCAGAAGACTGATTATTTTTTTGATAGTGAGGCACTGAAGTCTATGTCACTGAACCACTCCACTGTGTTGGGGTTAGGTACAAGTGGATCAAGGGCCATCAACATAAGACGTGATACTCGGAAACTGCTAGGAAAAACTTGAAGGAGCATATTTCATCTTATAGACACAAGTAAGAACTTTGTGAAAAAAAATTCAGGTATTACAGGAAATAACATCAAAAAACAACAAATGGCTCTCAGGAAACTAAATTCTTCTGTACAGAACCTGAAACTGAAAATGCCTAGGCAGCATCTAAAGTCGGCAAAGAAATATTTGCCAGCTGTTCATTTGACAAGGTTTACTATCCAAAATATACAAAGAACTAAAAAAAAATCTAAATATTAAGAAAATAAATAACTCAATTAGAATTGACTGGGAAAGGGACCCAACCTGATGAATAGATAACAAAAATGTTTATGTGCATATGATAAATTATTACTTAGCTATAAGGAAATATGAAATTATGAAAATTAGAGATAAACTGATGATACTGGTAAAAGCATATTGATCACATTAACTCAGACTCAGAAAGAAAAGTGACAAATGTCCTATATGCTGATGCTAGCTTCAAATTTTTATTTCATGCTCAACTTGCAGCATATGCAGAAGCAAGAAAATTAGCAAGGAGCCGTGGGGTGCCGTGTTAAGGGAAAGAACATAGTAGATTGCCCTTATAAGTCCTGTGCAAGATGAAGTCAGCCAGAATTATAGCATAGCTAGGATATGAGATCTCCAGACCCTACCTGATACTGAGAAGCTACTGGTAGTGAATAACTCTCGGGAGTGGAAGAATCATATTTTCTGAGGCTATGGCCATTGATTGTTTTGCCATTCTCCAGTGAGTAGACCACCATTCATGCACATAAGGGCAGCACTAACTAGACTTGGTGGTTTATCAAAAAGAAGGTGGCAAAAGGATATGAAGTTGTGAGGGGAATGTATTAGGTGGCCTGGGGGAAGTTGATAGCAGGAAATGATGGTAGATGTGGTTATATTTCATTGTATAGATGGAAAAAACAGTGTAGAGTCACTCTTTTGTCATAAGAAATGGCATTTGAAATTACCTGTCATTCCTCCCATCAATTACCACTTTATAACCATGCTTTCAAATCTCTCCCTAAGGTACCTTCATAAAAATCCCATTTGTTCCTGGATTGAACACTTATGTTATCATCAGCAAAGTATGGCAAATGTTTTTGTTCCATTTTGTTTTTCTGGTAGCCCTATAATTAATCAGTCACTGTAGATGATCCTCTGGGATAGAATAATTATGCAAAATTATTAGCCTGTCAAACCTAAGGTCTGTTACTAGAAACGTGAAAACTACAACATACTGTAAAATATTATACTATTGAAATATTACATATTAGTATTCCCCCAATGAGTACAGTTTTGTTGAAAAAAAAACAAGTAGTTTTAGTTTTCTAATGTATGAAGTATAAAAATGTATTGACTTGCCTATAAAAAGAAACAAATTATTTAACAGTATTTAAATAGTACCAAATGTAGATGCAAGATATCTGTACCCCTGGCCTGACTCATCATCTAGTCAACCACATGTGAAAACCCTGAGAGGAGCATATTATCCACTAAGAATCATTCCATTTTTGAAAATTTAAGAGTTAACTAAGATAATCTCCTTCAAATATGGCACTTGCAAAAGCTCAATTCAGTTTTCTTTTCCGTTGATTAATGAGCCTAATATACCATGTTTAGTCCTGGTTAATGGCTTCCATATATAAAAGCAACCATATATAAAAAGGTGGACTCCTCTGTCCTCTCCCTGATTGCTAATTACCTCTGTGTGTTCTTGGTTATTTGGGATAATCATAGGAAATCATCATATTTACCAATGTAAATAGTGTTTATAATTTGTGTTATTTGGATTGTGGACCACTTTTATACTAATGAAGTCTTTTGTATCTTTATAGAAGTTACTGTGATGTAACGAAGTTGCCAAATTTATTATGGTTAATATTTTTATATTCATGCTTAATAACTATAATCTATACATCAGTTGCTTCTCAAAGTTATTCCACCTTTTTCTCATTGCAGTGACTAAACTGAAGTTGTAGGCAAAAAAATTATTTTCTTAGTAAGAGTATTATGTAGTTAATAGACCAAAACTCTTTAATCTGTTAAGATTAACAGGCCAAGCAAACTCCTTTATAGAATTGATATAGCTACAATAGTTATGTACCTTTTTCACTACACTCTGAACAATAAGATGTCTTTAGTTTCATTAAAACCTTTTATGACTTTGTAGGCCAAAAATAATAACAATCCTGTAATTATGTCAGAATAATGAGAATTGAGTTGTTACCTCAGTCTTTCCAAACATATATACTACACTTGTCATGATGGTTAGAAGTTATATCATCATCCTAAATAATATTGGTTTTAATACATAAGAATAACAGGATCAAGAGTAAAGCACTTGAGCAAAGAGATTTAAAACATTTTTGACTAACCATAGAGATCTCAGTATAACAAATATATCAAACTAGAGTTTGAAAATCATAGTAGATAAGTGTGGGGGGAAAGGCTTGGAAGTAAGAGTACTTGCTGTGTAAGCATATGGACCTAGTGTCCCTGTGAAGAACCAGGCATTGTCATGCACAACTGTCACCCCAACAATGAGATGGGGTGGAGACAGTGTTATTACTGGGTCTTTCTGACTTTCAACCTAACCCCAAGTTCAAGTACTCAATTATTGTCATTTTGTGAAATCTATTTCTTTTTTCCAGTTTTAAAGAAGGTGGCTGCATAATCTTGTGTGCTTGTTTGTTAATCACTAATCTTGCTTTTCTGATGCTGACATCACTTGAAAATTGCTTTGAGGACAGGATTTCCAATCTACCAAAGTATGGAAAACAACTGTCATCTCTCTCAAGTTATAGGCTTTGCAGGACATTGACCAGCATTCTCCCTTTCAATTGGACCACTGTTTCCTTCTCCTGACCACTGGATAATGAGAATGACCTCACCAGGTCTACTTTAGAATGAAAAAAACATGTCTGTCTGTGGCCATCAAACATGGAAGTATATTAACATAACCTGGCATCCACATTTTCATGGCACTGTATTTAGTGCCTGATATTTTTCCATCCTCTTAAATGATCTTGTAGATGTTAGAAAAGTGTGTTTCTGTAAGCAAGCCTAGGGTCAGGTTAGTTGTAACTTACTTGGAATGTTAGTGTAACCATATACTTTTGGGTGTCAATTATTAAAGATGATTTGAATTTTGCTGTCTTATTCAAAGCTTCTTAATTTGTGTTGATATATAGATATTTTAATTACTGACATTTGGCACAAAATATGAAATCTTTCTCTTGGTAAGAAGAAAAATTTTCGATCCCCTGCCAGGCTTAATATCTTTTCTTATCAATGGAGCTTAAAAAGTAGAGGATGTTGCTTTTTACCTGAGGCTGAATTAATGACTGACTGAATGATGCATTGAAGAGCTGGTATAGTGTGGATGGGCTGCTTGACAGAATGACCTGCTTTCTAAGAGAGGCATGCTTGGGTTTTTCCAAAAGTCTAATGTATATATACAGTACAGTTTTCTAAAACATCCAGTGATGTTAGCATGTATAAACAAAGGTCCAGAGAAGTGAGTATATGTATACTGTGGTCTCCTCAAACTCATTATCTTCCCAATATTACATAACACTTTTCATCATGTTGCAATATGTATGAAAAACATAAAACTGCATAACAATTTAATAAAAAGAATAGATAACATTCTCTTGAAGTCCATAAATATGATTTTGAAAATATATTTTAGTAAATTTGTTCCTTAGAAAATTGAAAATAGAACTACTATATAATCAGCTTTCTCTTATGTCTTTTTCCAAAAAAAATCAAACATAACATATAATAGAGAATCTTCATAGCCAGGTGGCAATATTGGACTTTTCTGAAGCATGTAATTACCTTAGATGGACACTGAGTGATGGATAAGTACGAAAAATGTGTTTGTTCAGTGTGTAAAGTGCTTGCTTTCCAAGTCTTAGGACCTAGGTGTGATCCCACACACATACAGATATAGATATGTTGCCATTCAGTTGTTAGCCCAGAACCAGGGATGCAGAAGAAGAGGAACCTATTTCTTCTACTCATCTCTGTGTTGGTACCTGTCATTCATCCTCCTTATGAGCTCCAAATAATTGCTCCTCGTAGGCTGTTAAACATTTTTTTAATGTCTACATATGAGAGAACACACACTTCATCGTTCTCTGTCTAAAAGTTCTTCTAACATAATATTCTCTCGTTCTACCCCCTTTGTTTCTCACAATGGGGTACTATTATTTTCTGTCTGAATTCAATTTCCTTGTGTATACTTACACCAATTTCCTTGACCCATTAATGCATTCATTTTATTTGTATTTAGGATGCAACAAGAGAAGGATAGAATGTCCAGAAAAGAATAAACTTAGGCAACCATGACTTTAATATTATTATTTTAACTAAAAGATCAATCTTTTAAAAATATACCAACAATGTTATAATGATCTGTAACTCAAGGATGTCTTTGTAAGTCTCAAAATAGGTTATAAAAACTACAATTTAGGAATATTTAATGCTTTCTCTTACATATGCCTGGCTAAAATAAATATCTTGAAAATTCTACCTCAAAATCCACCTATAGCACTCTTGGGCATATACCCAAAGACATCTACATACTATTACATAGATAATTACTAATCCATGTTCATTGTTGTTCCATCCATAATATCCACAGTCTAGATATCTTTTAAGAGATAATGAATAAAGAAAACATGGTACATTTACACAATGGAATATCATTCAGCTTTTAAAAACTCAAGAAATTTGCAGGTAAATTCATGGAACTATAAAACTCACCCTGAGTGAAGTTACCCATACTGAAAATGACAAGTAGGGTCTGTATTTTCTTATACGTGGATGTCAGCTGTTAAGCCTTTGATAAATATTCTAATATATATATATATATATATTATATATATATAAAATATATATATATATAATTTAAAAAATATATATATATATATATATATTAAACCACAGAGGTTATATATAAAGTAATGGACTAGGGGTAGAGGAAATTATCAACCAAAGAATGCGAAATAGAATATATACTGATGAAAAAACTGGGAAGACTGGAAAGAGATATCTCCTTGGTTGATCCTCCCCTTTATATCTAACCTCTGTGGTTATGTATATTGTAGAATATTTATCAAAGACTTAGCAGCTAACACACACATATGTATATATGTATTTATGCACACAGTTTGAGTCCCTCTATAACGTGGGAACCTGAAACCCAAGTAAATGTCTCTTGCCACCAAACTAAACCTTCAGAGTCTTTAGAAAAGTCAGTCATAAATGGAATGTCTTCATCAAACCCCTCAGGGTTTAGGGAGCTATGAAGTAGAGTGTGTGGAAAGATGAAAAAGCCAGAAGGTATGGAGGACACCAAAGAAACAGTGTCATCCAGACATAACAGTGCTGATATGAACATGCAGAGACTATAGGACCATTTCCTGGGTCTGTGCAGATTCAAGCCAGAAAGTGTTCCAGCACTAAGAGGAGGAAGTAGAGCATCTATTCCTAATCAAGAAGACATCTCTAACTGACATTTGCTGGCAAAAGAAATACTCATTTTTGCCAGTGAAGTCTCACTTGGTATATAAACTTTACTTAAAGGTCAGCCCCAAAGCAAGCAGTAAATGTCCCACACAAAACAAGCTCAGAATATATGTTTGTAGAATTTTGTCTCATATGGCTTTGAATATTTTCTACCCTACTGGGATTTTACATGTATATTATGCTTTCCAATTTTGTGTTTTTATGGGTTTTGTTTTTGTAGGTATGTGTGTCTATGTGTGCATACGTTTCATGTGCATTTTTTCTTTCTTTCCTTCCTTCCTTCTTCCCTCTCTCCCTCTCTCCCTTCTTTCTTTCTTTTCTCTCTTATTTTGGTTAAGTTTTTGTCATTATTGTTATTTTGTTTGTTTGTTTTCTTTGCTAAATAGAGAAAGAAAAAAAGCATGGAATTGGATGGTTTGGGAACTTGGGAAAATTTAGAGGAAGATGGGAAAGGGGAAACTGTAATCAGAGTACACTGTATAAGAATTATGTTAGTTTAAAAAAAGCAAAAGTAAGTTTGTTATTAATGAGGCAGTAGTAGTAGAGTAAAAAGTTGTTAAAATATTTGTATTTGTATATATACTAACATGTTACAAAACATAGCTATAGATAACTTATCCTCAATCTTAAATTTATTAATGTAAAAACTCATATTAATTGTCCCGAAGAAGGATTTAGGACATTATCCATCTCTATTTGTTTACTTCTGTGGTCATTATTTTGTTTTAAATATTTATTTAGGTTTTTAGCTCAATATTTTTTAATTGAAAATAGGTTTTTCATATAATATATTCATAATTGCTCCTCCTCCATCTCCTCCCTGATCCCCCACCTCTCCACCCAGCCAAATCAACACCGATTTTTTTTCCTCTGATGAGATAAAACAAGCAACTGAAAAAAAGAAAGAATGGGACAAACAAACAGAACAAAAGAAGAGCCAAAGAAAAAGCACAAGAAACATATACATCACTGAGACACACACTTGCACACACAAAAATCCCATAAAAACAAAAGTCTGTACATAAAGTTAAAAAGAAGAAGAATGCTGAAACAAAAAACCACTGAATTTGTTTTGTGTTGGATATCTACTTTTGGGCATTGAACTTGCCCTTAAGTGTGATGAGTATACACAGTGAGAAACTCTTGGAGAAACTAAATTTTTCTTTGTCATTAGCTATCAACTGGAGACTGATTCTGGGTTAGAAACAGGGGCTTGTATTAATTTTCATCTCTGCTCTGAGACCTGATTTGGCTTAGACTTCTGAAGTACCAGTGCATGCTTTTCTATATCATTTTATATGTTGTATGTCAAAGATGTTTTTAGCAAATAGTAGCCACTACAATTCTCCTTTTTAAAATTCATTTTTGTTAGCACTAAAATTACCTTTGACATGCTCAATTAAAATTCATGTGCAGATTCACAAATTTAAATAGTGTGATTACATATTAAGGTCAGATAAGTGCATACTAGTTTACAAATTTGAGTGCTACAAACATCTAAAGTTTGTTGTTGATATATTATGCAGCCCATAATATATCTGGGGGTCAGAAAGCAGAACAAGCCACAGCTAACCTCATCCCGCCAACTTTTCAACCAATCTTGTTTCCTCAAACTGGAAGCCTGAGTTCATCAGAATGGATCTCAGCTAAACTGCTGCTAAAAATCTAAAAGTTTAACAAGCTCTAGTTCTTGGTTCTCACACCTTATATACCTTTCTGCTTCCTGCCATCACTTCCTGGGAATAAAGGTGTGTGTCACCATGCTTGATGGTTTCCAGTGTGGCCTTGAACTCACGGAAATCCAGATGGATTTCTGCCTCCAAAATGCTAGGATTAAATGTGCATGCTACTGCTGCCTAGTCTCTGTGTTTAATATAGTGGCTGTTCTGTTCTCTAACTCCCAGATAAGTTTATTGGGATGCACAACATATCAACTACAAGACTAATTAAAATAAAATATTCTGGAATATTAAATACTTTATAAAGATTTAATGTTATATACATAGGTCTTGATAAGAATCTTTCCAAAGTGCATTCTAAATATATACTTACACAATTTTATCTCATTATTTAATAGCATAAAATTCATATGAGTTCTTCAAGAAAATTTAATATAAAACTGTTAAATATAAGGTTTACTTTTATTAAGACTGGACTATATACAAATTAATTGGGATGCATGTTTATGGACATACTATACATTGTTTCCTTTTCATAATGAAAAGTATAGAAAATACAACACCAGCAATTAATAATGTTCAAAATATCAGTTTATTAAATATATCTTATGTATGTTTATTTATATAAATTGTATACATGCAATTGTAGATTATTTTTACAATATGTACTTATTTTGAAATCGGCTTCTAAGTAAATACTTATGTAAACTAAGATGATTACCTTGGCCCAGGTTCATTTTATTCCTAATAAAACTAAAATTTTATGAAATAAAATAATAGAAACAAATGTGTATTTAATCCATATGAACACAGAAGTAAAAAAATAGAGATGACTAATGGTCCCAAATCCATCTTTATTAAAAAGAATTTTTAAATTAAAAAAAATTTAAATCATCAAAATGTTATTTTCTTGATCTTTATTCCAGTTTTGGCTCTAAAACATAGTCCCTGCTGTTTGAGGTCATAAATCAGATTCAAGAGAGGGTTACTTCTTCTCAGAATTTGTTCTTCCAATTGGACAAAAATTCTCTGAATGTCATGATTGCCAGGATACCTCCCCCCCAATATCTTCACTGTAAAGGTCAGTATTACAGTCTTGTTTTGGACTCCTTCACTGTCAAGGGTCTTGTGCATCCTTTCCCTCTGCATCCTTAT